>NC_057809.1:90844219-91082635 GCF_018294505.1 Triticum aestivum
GATGATGATCATGGAGCCCCGAAGATGGAGATCAAAAGGAGCAAAGTGATGATGGCCATATCATGTCACTATTTGATTGCATGTGATGTTTATCATGTTTATACATCTTATTTGCTTAGAACAACGGTAGTAAATAAGATGATCCCTTACAACAATTTCAAGAAGTGTTCTCCCCTAACTGTGCACCGTTGCGACAGTTCGCTGTTTCAAAACATCACGTGATGATCGGGTGTTTTATTCAGACGTTCAAATACAACGGGTGTTGACGAGCCTAGCATGTACAGACATGGCCTCGGAACACACGCGAAACACTTAGGGTTAACTTGACGAGCCTAGCATGTACAGACATGGCCTCGGAACACGGAGACCGAAAGGTCGAACATGAGTCGTATAGAAGATACGATCAACATGAAGATGTTCACCGATGATGACTAGTCCGTCTCACGTGATGATCGGACACGGCCTAGTTTGACTCGGATCATGTAATCACTTAGATGACTAGAGGGATGTCTATCTGAGTGGGAGTTCATAAGATGAACTTATTTATCCTGAACATAGTCAAAAGGTTTTTGCAAATTATGTCGTAGCTCATGCTATAGTTCTACTGTTTAGATATGTTCCAAGAGAAAATATAGTTGAAAGTTGATAGTAGCGATTATGCGGACAGTAGAAAGCTTATGTCCTTAATGCACCGCTCAGTGTGCTGAACCCCAAACGTCGTTTGTACACGTTTTGATAACTACGTGATAGTTCAGTGAAACGGTTTAGAGTTGAGGCACCAAAGACGTGTTTCGAAATGTCGCGGAACATACGAGATGTTTCGAGGGCTGAAATTGGGATTTCAGGCTCGTGCCCACGTCAAGAGGTATAAGACCTCCGATGACTTTCTTAACCTGCAAACTAAGGAGAAAAGCTTAATTGTTGAGCTTGTGCTCAGATTGTCTGAGTACAACAATCATTTGAATCGAGTGGGAGTTGATCTTCCAGATAAGACAGTGATGGTTCTCCAAAGTCATTGCCACCAAGCTGTTAGAGCTTCGTGATGAACTATAACATATCAGGGATAGATATGATGATCCTTGAGGTGTTCGCGATGTTTGACACCGCGAAAGTAGAAATCAAGAAGGAGCATCAATTGTTGATGGTTGGTGAAACCCCTAGTTTCAAGAAGGGCAAGGGCAAGAAGGGATACTTCATGAAACGGCAAATCAGCTGCTGCTCTAGTGAAGAAACCCAAGGTAAAACCCAAACCCGAGACTAAGTGCTTCTGTAATAAGGGGAACAACCACTAGAGCAGAATTACCCTAGATACTTGGTAGATAAGAAGGCTGGCAAGGTCGATAGAAGTATATTGGATATACATTGTGTTAATGTGTACTTTGCTAGTACTCCTAGTAGCACCAGGGTATTAGATACCGGTTCGGTTGCTAAGTGTTAGTAACTCGAAATAAAGGCTACGGAATGAAACGGAGACTAGCTAAAGGTGAGCTGACGATATGTGTTGGAAGTTTTTCCAAGCTTGATATGATCAAGCATCGCACGCTCCCTCTACCAAAGAGATTGGTGTTAAACCTAAATAATTGTTATTTGGTGTTTGCGTTGAGCATAGACATGATTGGATTACGTCTATCGCAATACGGTTATTCATTTAAGGAGAATAATGGTTACTCTGTTTATTTGAATAATACCTTCAATGGTCTTACACCTAAAATGAATGGTTTATTAAATCTCGATCGTAGTGATACACATGTTCATGCCAAAAGATAGTAATGATAGTACCACCTACTTGTGGCACTGCCACGTAAGTCATATCGGTATAAAATGCATGAAGAAGCTCCATATTGATGGATCTTTGGGCTCACTCGTTTTTGAAAAGTTTGAGACATGCGAACCATGTCTATTGGTGTATATGCATGAAGAAACTCCATGCAAATGGACTGTTTTGACTCACTTGATTTTGAATCACTTGGGACATGCAAATCATACCACATGGGCAAGATGACTGAAAAGCCTCGTTTTCAGTAAGATGGAACAAGATAGCAACTTGTTGGAAGTAATACATTTTGATGTGTACAGTCCAATGAGTGCTGAGGCATGTAGTGGATATTGTTATGTTCTTACTTCACAGATAATTTGAGTGGATGTTGAGTACATTTACTTGATGAATCATGAGTCTGAATTATTGAAAGGTTCAAGTAATTTCAGGGTGAAGTTGAAAGATCGTCGTGACAAGAGGATAAAATATCTATGATATGATCATAGAGATGAATATCTGAATTACGAGTTTGGCACAGAATTAAGACATTGTGGAAATTGTTTCACAACTAATACAGCCTGGAACACCATAGTGTGATGGTGTGTCCGAACATCATAACTACACCCTATTGGATATGATGCATACCATGATGTCTCTTATCGAATTACCACGATAGTTTATGGGTTAGGCATTAGAGACAACCACATTCACTTTAAATAGGGCACCACGTAATTCCGATGAGATGACACCGTATGAACTATGGTTTAGAGAAACCTAAGCTGTCATTTCTTAAAAGTTTGGGGCTGCGACGCTTATGTGAAAAAGTTTCAGGCTGATAAGCTCGAACCCAAAGCGGATAAATGCATCTTCTGTTGGAAATATGCCCTAGAGGCAATAATAAAAGTATTATTATTATATTTCCTTGTTCATGATAATTGTCTTTTATTCATGCTATAACTGTATTATCCGGAAATCGTAATACACGTGTGAATACATAGACCACAATATGTCCCTAGTGAGCCTCTAGTTGACTAGCTCGTTGTGATCAACAGATAGTCATGGTTTCCTGGCTATGGACATTGGATGTCGTTGATAACGGGATCACATCATTAGGAGAATGATGTGATGGACAAGACCCAATCCTAAGACTAGCACAAAAGATCGTGTAGTTCATTTGCCAGAGCTTTGCCAATGTCAAGTATCTCTTCCTTCGACCATGAGAGCGTGTAACTCCTGGATACCGTAGGAGTGCTTTGGGTGTATCAAACGTCACAACGTAACTGGGTGACTATAAAGGTGCACTACAGGTATCTCCGAAAGTATCTATTGTTTTATGCGGATCGAGACTGGGATTTGTCACTCCGTGTAAACGGAGAGGTATCTCTGGGCCCACTCGGTAGGACATCATCATATGCGCAATGTGACCAAGGAGTTGATCACGGGATGATGTGTTACGGAACGAGTAAAGAGACTTGCCGGTAACGAGATTGAACAAGGTATAAGGATACCGACGATCGAATCTCGGGCAAGTACAATACCGCTAGACAAAGGGAATTGTATACGGGATTGATTAAGTCCTTGACATCGTGGTTCATCCGATGAGATCATCGTGGAACATGTGGGAGCCATCATGGGTATCCAGATCCCGCTGTTGGTTATTGACCGGAGAACGTCTCGGTCATCTCTGCATGTCTCCCGAACCCGTAGGGTCTACACACGTAAGGTTCGATGACGCTAGGGTTATAAAGGAAGTTTGTATGTGGTTACCGAATGTTGTTCGGAGTCCCAGATGAGATCCCGGACGTCACGAGGAGTTCCGGAATGGTCCGGAGGTAAAGATTTATATATGGGAAGTCCTATTTTGGCCACTGAAAAATGTTCGGGTTTTTTTTCGGTATTGTACCGGAAAGGTTCTAGAAGGTTCCGGAGTGGGGCCCACCTGCATGGGGGGACCCACATGAACGTGGGTAGTGGGGGAAAGGCCCCACACCCCTGGTCAAGGCGCACCAAGATCCCCCCTTAGAAGGAATAAGATCATATCCCAAAGGGATAAGATCAAGATCCCTAAAAAGGGGGGATAGCAATCGGTGGGGAAGGAAATGATGGGATTTCTTTCCTCTCACCTTTGCCAACGCCCCAATGGACTTGGAGGGCAAGAAACCAGCCCCCTCCACCCCTATATATAGTGGGGAGGCGCATGGGAGCTTCGACCTTGCCCCTGGCGCAACCCTCCCTCTCCCAAGTGCTCCTCCTCTCTCGCGGTGCTTGGCGAAGCCCTGCAGGATTGCCACGCTCCTCTACCACCACCACGCCATTGTGCTGCTGTTGGATGGGGTCTTCCTCAACCTCTCCCTCTCTCCTTGCTGGATCAAGGCATAGGAGACGTCACCGGGCTGTACGTGTGTTGAACGCGGAGGTGTCGTCCGTTCGGCACTAGGATCATCGGTGATTTGAATCACGACGAGTACGACTCCATCAACCCCATTCACTTGAACGCTTCCGCTTAGCGATCTACAAGGGTATGTAGATGCACTCTCTTTCTACTCGTTGCTGGTCTCTCCATAGATAGATCTTGGTGACACGTAGGAAAATTTTGAATTTCTGCTACGTTCCCCAACAGTGGCATCATGAGCTAGGTCTATTGCGTAGATTCTTTGCACGAGTAGAACACAAAGTAGTTGTGGGCGTTGATGTTGTTCAATATGCTTACCGTTACTAGTCCAATCTTGTTTCGACGGTATTGTGGGATGAAGCGCCCGGACCGACCTTACACGTACTCTTACGTGAGACAGGTTCCACCGATTGACATGCACTTGGTGCATAAGGTGGCTAGCGGGTGCCAGTCTCTCCCACTTTAGTCGGAACGGATTCGATGAAAAGGGACCTTATGAAGGGTAAATAGCAATTGGCATATCACGTTGTGGTCTTGCGTAGGTAAGAAACGTTCTTGCTAGAAACCCATAGCAGCCACGTAAAACATGCAACAACAATTAGAGGACGTCTAACTTGTTTTTGCAGGGTATGCTATGTGATGTGATATGGCCAAGAAGAATGTGATGAATGATATGTGATGTATGAGATTGATCATGTTCTTGTAATAGGATTCACGACTTGCATGTCAATGAGTATGACAACCGGCAGGAGCCATAGGAGTTGGCTTTATTTATTGTATGACCTGCGTGTCATTGAAGAACGCCATGTAAACTACTTTACTTTATTGCTAAACGCGTTAGTCATAGAAGTAGAAGTAGTCGTTGGCGTGACAACTTCATGAAGACACGATGATGGAGATCATGATGATGGAGATCATGGTGTCATGCCGGTGACGATGATGATCATGGAGCCCCGAAGATGAAGATCAAAAGGAGCAAAATGATATTGGCCATATCATGTCACTATTTGATTGCATGTGATGTTTATCATGTTTATGCATCTTGTTTGCTTAGGACGACGGTAGTAAATAAGATGATCCCTTACAAAATTTCAAGAAGTGTTCTCCCCTAACTGTGCACCGTTGCTACAGTTCGTCGCTTCTAAGCACCACGTGATGATCGGGTGTGATGGATTCTTACGTTCACATACAACGGGTGTAAGACAGTTTTACACATCGAAAACACTTAGGGTTAACTTGACGAGCCTAGCATGTGCAGACATGGCCTCGGAACACGGAGACCGAAAGGTCGAGCATGAGTCGTATGGTAGATACGATCAACATGAAGATGTTCACCGATGATGACTAGTCCGTCTCACGTGATGATCGGACACGGCCTAGTTGACTCGGATCATGTGATCACTTAGATGACCAGAGGGATGTCTATCTAAGTGGGAGTTCATAAGATGAACTTAATTATCCTGAACATAGTCAAAAGACCTTTTGCAAATTATGTCGTAAGCTCGCGCTTTAGTTCCACTGTTTAGATATGTTCCTAGAGAAAATATAGTTGAAAGTTGATAGTAGCGATTATGTGATCAGTAGAAAGCTTATGTCCTTAATGCACCGCTCAGTGTGCTGAACCCCAACGTCGTTTGTCGATGTTGCGAACATCGGACATACACGTTTTGATAACTACGTGATAGTTCAATTAAATGGTTTAAGTAGAGGCACCAAAGACGTTTTCGAAACGTCGCGGAACATATGAGATGTTTCGAGGGCTGAAATTGGGATTTCAGGCTCGTGCCCACGTCAAGAGGTATGAGACCTCCGACGATTTTCTTAGCCTGCAAACTAAGGGAGAAAAGCTCAATCGTTGAGCTTGTGCTCAGATTGTCTGAGTACAACAATCACTTGAATCAAGTGGGAGTTGATCTTCCAGATGAAATAGTGATAGTTTCTCCGAAGTCATTACCACCAAGCTGCTAGAGCTTCGTGATGAACTATAACATATCAGGGATAGATATGATGATCTTTGAAATATTCGCGTTGTTTGACATCGCAAAAGTAGAAATCAAGAAGGAGCATCAATTGTTGATGGTTGATGAAACCACTAGTTTCAAGAAGGGCAAGGGGAAAGAAGGGATACTTCATGAAACGGCAAATCAGCTGCTGCACCAATGAAGAAACCCGAGGTTGAACCCAAACCCGAGACTAAGTGCTTCTGTAATAAGGGGAACAACCACTGGAGCAAGATTACCCTAGATACTTGGTAGATGAGAAGGCTGGCAAGGTCGATAGAAGTATATTGGATATACATTATGTTAATGTGTACTTTACTAGTACTCCTAGTAGCACCAGGGTATTAGATACCGGTTCGGTTGCTAAGTGTTAGTAACTCGAAACAAAAGGCTACGGAATAAACGGAGACTAGCTAAAGGTGAGATGACGATATGTGTTGGAAGTTTTTCCAAGCTTGATATGATCAAGCATCGCACGCTCCCTCTACCAAAGAGATTGGTGTTAAACCTAAATAATTGTTATTTGGTGTTTGCGTTGAGCATAGACATGATTGGATTACGTCTATCGCAATACGGTTATTCATTTAAGGAGAATAATGGTTACTCTGTTTATTTGAATAATACCTTCAATGGTCTTACACCTAAAATGAATGGTTTATTAAATCTCGATCGTAGTGATACACATGTTCATGCCAAAAGATAGTAATGATAGTACCACCTACTTGTGGCACTGCCACGTAAGTCATATCGGTATAAAACACATGAAGAAGCTCCATATTGATGGATCTTTGGGCTCACTCGTTTTAGAAAAGTTTGAGACATGCGAACCATGTCTATTGGTGTATATGCATGAAGAAACTCCATGCAAATGGACCGTTTTGACTCACTTGATTTTGAATCACTTGGGACATGCAAATCATACCACACGGGCAAGATGACTGAAAAGCCTCGTTTTCAGTAAGATGGAACAAGATAGCAACTTGTTGGAAGTAATACATTTTGATGTGTACAGTCCAATGAGTGCTGAGGCATGTAGTGGATATTGTTATGTTCTTACTTCACAGATAATTTGAGTGGATGTTGAGTACATTTACTTGATGAATCACGAGTCTGAATTATTGAAAGGTTCAAGTAATTTCAGGGTGAAGTTGAAAGATCGTCGTGACAAGAGGATAAAATATCTATGATATGATCATAGAGATGAATATCTGAATTACGAGTTTGGCACAGAATTAAGACATTGTGGAAATTGTTTCACAACTAATACAGCCTGGAACACCATAGTGTGATGGTGTGTCCAAACGTCATAGTTGCACCCTATTGGATATGGTGCATACCATGATGTCTCTTATCGAGTTACCACTATCGTTCATGGGTTAGGCATTAGAGACAACCACATTCACTTTAAATAGGGCACCACATAATTTCGTTGAGACGACACCGTATGAACTATGGTTTGGAGAAACCTAAGTTGCCGTTTCTTAAAAGTTTGGGGCTGCGACGCTTATATGAAAAAGTTTCAGGTGGATAAGCTCGAACCCGAAGCGGATAAATGCATCTTCATAGGACACCCAAAACAGTTGGGTATACCTCCTGTCTCAGATTCGAAAGCAATAAGGGATTGTTTCTAGAATCAGGTCCTTTCTCGAGGAAAAGTTTCTCTCGAAAGAATTGAGTGGGAGGATGGTGGAGACTTGATGAGGTTATTGAACCGTCACTTCAACAAGTGTGTAGCAGGGCACAGGAAGTTGTTCCTGTGGCACGTACACCAACTGAAGTGGAAGCTTATGATAGTGATCATGAAACTTCGGATCGAGTCACTACCAAACCTCGTGGGATGACAAGGATGCGTACTACTTCAGAGTGGTACGTAATCCTGTCTTGGAAGTCATGTTGCTAGACAACAATGAACCTACGAGCTATGGAGAAGCGATGGTGGGCCCGGATTCCGATAAATGGCTCGAGGCCATGTAATCCGAGAAAGGATCCATATATGAAAACAAAGTGTAGACTTTGGAAGAACTACTTGATGGTCGTAAGGCTGTTGAGTGCAGATGGATTTTGAAAGGAAGACAGACAATGATGGTAAGTGTCACCATTGAGAAAGCTCGACTTGTCGTTAAGATGTTTTTCGACAAGTTCAAGGAGTTGACTACGATGAGACTTTCTCACTCGTAGCGATGCTAAGAGTCTGTTGGAATTATATTAGCAATTACTGCATTATTTATGAAATCTTGCAGATAGGATGTCAAAAACATTGTTTCCTCGACGATTCTTGAGGAAAGGTTGTATGTGATACAACCGGAAGGTTTTGTCTATCCTGAAATATGCTAATAAGTATGCAAAGCTCCAGCAATCCTTCTGAGGACTGGAGTGAGCATCTCGGAGTTGGAATGTATGCTTTGATGATGATCAAAGATTTTGGGTGTATACAAAGTTTATGAGAAACTTGTATTTCCAAAGAAGTGAGTGGGAGCACTATAGAATTTCTGATGAGTATATGTTGTTGACATATTAATGATCAGAAATGACGTAGAATTTCTGGAAAGCATATAGGGTTATTTGGAAAGTGTTTTCAATGGAAAACCTGGATTAAGCTGCTTGAACATTGAGCATCAAGATCTATAAGGATAGATCAAAACGCTTAATAGTACTTTCAAATGAGCACATGCCTTGACGTGATCTTGAAGGTGTTCAAGATGGATCAGTCAAAGAAGGAGTTCTTGCCTGAGTTGTAAGGTATGAAGTTAAGACTTAAAGCTCGACCATGGCAGAATAGAGAGAAAGGAACGAAGGTCGTCCCCTATGCTTAAGACGTAGGCTCTTCAGTATGCTATGCTGTGTACCGCACCTGAAGTGTGCCTTGCCATGAGTCAGTCAAGGGGTACAAGAGTGATCCAAGAATGGCTCACAGGACAGCGGTCAAAGTTATCCTTAGTAACTAGTGGACTAAGGAATTTTCTCAATTATGGAGGTGGTAAAAGAGTTCGTCGTAAAGGGTTACGTCGATGCAAGCTTAACACCTATCCGGATAGCTCTGAGTAGAGATACCGGATACGTATAATGGAGCAACAATTTAGAATAGCTCCAAGTAGAACAGTTATTTGGAATAGCTCCAAATAGAGACGTGGTAGCTGCATCTAGGAGATGACATAGAGATTTGTAAAGCACACACGGATCTGAAAGGTTCAGACCCGTTGACTATAACCTCTCTCACAAGCATAACATGATCAAACCCAGAACTCATCGAGTGTTAATCACATGGTAATGTGAACTAGATTATTGACTCTAGTAAACTCTTTGGATGTTAGTCACATGGGGATGTGACCTTGAGTGTTAATCACATGGTGATGTGAACTAGATTATTGACTCTAGTGCAAGTGGGAGACTGTTGGAAATATGCCCTAGAGGCAATAATAAATTGATTATTATTATATTTCCTTGTTCATGATAATCGTTTATTATCCATGCTAGAATTGTATTGATAGGAAACTCAGATACATGTGTGGATACATAGACAACACCATGTCCCTAGTAAGCCTCTAGTTGACTAGCTCGTTAATCAATAGATGGTTACGGTTTCCTGACCATGGACATTGGATGTCGTTGATAACGGGATCACATCATTAGGAGAATGATGTGATGGACAAGACCCAATCCTAAGCCTAGCACAAGATCATGTAGTTCGTATGCTAAAGCTTTGCCAATGTCAAGTATCTCTTCCTTCGACCATGAGAGCGTGTAACTCCTGGATACCGTAGGAGTGCTTTGGGTGTATCAAACGTCACAACGTAACTGGGTGACTATAAAGGTGCACTACAGGTATCTCCGAAAGTATCTATTGTTTATGCGGATCGAGACTGGGATTTGTCACTCCGTGTAAACGGAGAGGTATCTCTGGGCCCACTCGGTAGGACATCATCATAATGCGCAATGTGACCAAGGAGTTGATCACGGGATGATGTGTTACAGAACGAGTAAAGTGACTTGCCGGTAACGAGATTGAACAAGGTATTGGATACCGACGATCGAATCTCGGGCAAGTAACATACCGATAGACAAAGGGAATTGAATACGGGATTGATTAAGTCCTTGACATCGTGGTTCATCTGATGAGATCATCGTGGAACATGTGGGAGCCATCATGGGTATCCAGATCCCGCTGTTGGTTATTGACCGGAGAACGTCTCGGTCATGTCTGCATGTCTCCCGAACCCGTAGGGTCTACACACTTAAGGTTCGATGACGCTAGGGTTATAAAGGAAGTTTGTATGTGGTTACCGAATGTTGTTCGGAGTCCCGGATGAGATCCCGGACGTCACGAGGAGTTCCGGAATGGTCCGTAGGTAAAGATTTATATATAGGAAGTCCTGTTTCGGCCATCGGGACAAGTTTCGGGGTCATCGGTATTGTACCGGGACCACCGGAAGGGTCCCGGGGGCCCACCGGGTGGGGCCACCTGCCCCGGGGGCCACATGGGCTGTAGGGGGTGCTCCTTGGCCTACATGGGCCAAGGGCACCAGCCCCTAGAGGCCCATGCGCCAAGATAAAGGAAAAAAGGGGAGAGTCCTAAAGGGGGAAGGCACCTCCGAGGTGCCTTGGGGAGGATGGACTCCTCCCCCCTCCTTAGCCGCACCCCTTCCTTGGAGGAGGGGGCAAGGCTGCGCCTCCCCCTCTCCCCTGCCCCTATATATAGTGGAGGGGAGGGAGGGCATCCATACCTGAGCCCTTGGCGCCTCCCTCCCTCCCGTGACACCTCCTCCTCTCCCGTAGGTGCTTAGCGAAGCCCTGCAGGATTGCCATGCTCCTCCATCACCACCACGCCGTTGTGCTGCTGCTGGATGGAGTCTTCCTCAACCTCTCCCTCTCTCCTTGCTGGATCAAGGCGTGGGAGACATCGTCGAGCTGTACGTGTGTTGAACGCGGAGGTGCCGTCCGTTCGGCACTAGGATCATCGGTGATCTGAATCACGACGAGTACGACTCCATCAACCCCGTTCACTTGAACGCTTCCGCTTAGCGATCTACAAGGGTATGTAGATGCACTCTCCCTTCTACTCGTTGCTGGTCTCTCCATAGATAGATCTTGGTGATTCGTAGGAAAATTTTTGAATTTCTGCTACGTTCCCCTACACTAAAAGCAACATGACCATAGCATAATCTTTTATTATAACAGTTATGAATTTTTTTGTTTGCACAGAGTTGTTATGTTAGTTGCACAGTTTGCAGTAAATAACTGGCAAGAGCATGACTTCTTTTTGCTACAGAGTTTTTCTTACCCTTTTCCCTTTTTGTTTTGTTGCAATGATCTGTAGGTTTCCGTTTCGCAAGGAGCTCTTTTCAGATTTTTCTGCACATAATTGGATGCTACATTTGAGAAGGAAAATCCAGGTGAAAGAAGAAAGAAGAATTGGAGGACAGATTATAGTTATATGTTTTTCATCGCCGTTTATGTTTCTAGATCTGGTATATTTGAACATATTAATATGGTTTGCAATAGGTGTGGGACCAGAATATATGCGTGGGACAAGATTTGTGTGTGAATATGTTAATATGGTTTGTGGCTTCATTAGCCATGGACAAAAGTTCCTATGTTTTTCCTGTTGCACTACAGATTTCTGGTTTTCGCTAGAATAGACGTCTCAATTTTCAGGATTTCCACTTGGCCAGCATACATATTCAGTTGGACATTCAATGCTTTTAGTTGGCTAGAATAGATGTCTCAGCTGGCCAGGTTGCATTTTTTCAGTTTTGTGGCCAACATGCATGTTCAGTTGGACAGTTAATGCATTCAGTTGGCTAGAATAGATGTCTTAGTTGCCTAGAATAGATGTCTTAGTTGGTCATCAGTTTTTGGCCAACATGCATGTTTAGTTGGCCAGAAAACATGTTTTTTATTTTCACATATACTACATTTTTTCCAAAGTGTTCACTCAGAAACATGTATTGCCAGATATATGTTTTTAGTTGGCAGGATACATGTTTAGTTGGCCAGGATACATGTTCAGTTGGCTGGGATGCATGTTTAGTTGCACATTTATGAATTTTTCGTTGCACATGTTCAACAAAGCATTGGGCAGTCAATTTTCTGTTCATTTTGCAAATAATAACTAGAAGTTGGCTTTTAATCATGTTTTAATTGGCCAGATAACTCGTTTTTAGTTGGCTTGTTTTTAACACATCCAGGTGGTAGTTTTTGGCATGTTTAACACATCCAGCATGTTTAACATCTGGTGTGATGTGCCAGATTCACCTCTTTTTTGAAGCAGATTCTCCATGGATCCATGGAGAAGGGGGAAGCGAAGAGGTGTAGAGGGGGCTTACCTGCTCGATCTTACTGCCTGGTATGGCTCTGACCACCCTGCCCTTTAGATCTTGAAGCAGCTCCTTCTACTTTGGGGCTCCCATGGCGGCTGTGTAGGAGGAGGAAGAAGGGCTGGGGGCGATTGCGTTTGGATCTGTTTCTGGCGTGCAGAAGAAGAAGAAGGCAGCGTCGGTGGGGCTGAGGCGTGGGGGCGAGAGATGGCGTGGATTCTGCAACCTGGGCAGATCCCGCGGCCAGCTGGTGCACGTGATCCCGCGGCCAGGAGGGTGCACGTTTGGCGAGGAGGGTGCACGTGATCCCGCGGCCAGCTGGTGGGCGGGGCAGTTGCCTTTTTGGCTCCAACGGGCAGGGACCAGGTGGACTGTTTCCTCTTTTTCGCTCGAGGGGGGACCAGGTGGTTTCCTTTTTTTGGGTGGCCGCTGGCTAGCGATCCCAGGGCGGCCGGCCGCCCACTAGACGCGTCCAAATATTAGTCCCTGGCCCCGTCAAGGAGTAAAAACACTCGGCCTCGAGCCGGCCGAGCTCCCCTCGAGTCGTCGCTGAAACCATACCTGGCCAAACGTGCCGGCCCGGCACGGCATGGCTCGGCCCATTGTAATTGTGCCTGGCCCGGCACGGCCCGTCAGGGCACGATTAATATACGGGCCGTGCCGTGCTGGCCCGCGTGCTGTGCCCCAGGCCCAGGCATGGCCTAGTTAGTAAACGGGTCGGCACGTTGGCCCGTTTAGCACGGTGGGCCGCATATTTTCAGCCTATTATTTAACGTACTGAGTGTTTTTAGTCTATTTTTACACATTGAACTATATATAGATGTATAAAAAATAAAAAATAAAAATCGGGTCGTGCCGTGTCGGCCCGCGTGCCCAGCCTCCAGACCCAGGCATGGCCCAAGGCATGCCGCGTGCCGGGCCCGGCCCGTTTAGCCCGTGCCGTGCCTGGCCCAAGGCGAGCCGTGTCGGCGTGCTCACGGTCCGGCCCAAAAACCCCGGCCCATTTGGCCAGCTATAGCTGAAACAACCTTCGGCTTCGCTTCAACAGCGTCTGCTGGTGTTAGTTGGTGCCTAGAGGTCAGCCACGTTGGTCAGTTGTAGTGTCTGCTTCACCGACACCAGGCACAGGCCGCGTTTTCGCATGTTGTAGTGCTCAAGGTCCCGCATCACCCATGGCAAAACGATTATACGAAGCATCTCTTCGATACAAAACAAGGCTATGGACGATGATATCGAATCACCATGTTGTAGTGCTCAAGGTCCCTTAGTTTTTGAGAACCAAGGTATCAATCCAGTAGGAGGCTACGCTCGAGTCCCTCGTACCTACACAAAAACAATAGCTCAACGCAACCAACGCGCTTAGGGGTTGTCAATCCCTTCACGGTCACTTATGAAAGTGAGATCTGATAGAGATGATAAATAATATTTTTGGTATTTTTGGTATAGAGATGCAAAGTAAAAAGTAAAAACAAAGCAATAATAAAGTGGTGTAGATTGATATGATGAGAAAGAGACCCGGGGGCCATAGGTTTCACTAGTGGCTTCTCTCAAGAGCATAAGTATTCTACGGTGGGTGAACAAATTACTGTTGAGCAATTGACAGAATTGAGCATAGTTATGAGAATATCTAGGTATGATCATGTATATAGGCATCACGTCCGAGACAAGTAGACCGAAACGATTCTGCATCTACTACTATTACTCCACTCATCGACCGCTATCCAGCATGCATCTAGAATATTAAGTTAAAAACAGAGTAACGCTTTAAGCAAGATGACATGATGTAGAGGGATAGTTTCATGCAATATGATAAAACCCCATCTTGTTATCCTCGATGGCAACAATACAATACGTGGTAAATTCAGGTAACGGACTCCCCTCCCCTCCCCTCGTCTCCCATCCTGCGACGCTCCCGTGAGCGCCGGGGAGGGGGGGGGGGAATCCCTAGCGCCGCCGCGGGCAGGCCCCCTCCTCGCTCCTTCCTCCCCTCGCCGCTGCCTCGACGTACTGGCGGGCAAAGCCCGGCCAGTGCTTGCGGCGGCGGGGCGCTCTCCTTCCCCCGCTCGATCTGGTGGGCGCGGGCCTCCGGGACGGGCGGCGGCGCGGCGTTTGCTCGGGGTGCGGCGGCGCGGCGGCAGCAGCCAGTGGCGGACTCGCGGGCTGTGGGCGGCGGTGTGAAGGGGCTGCAGCGGTGGTGGTGCGCGGTGGGTTCCAGCGGCGTCTCGGCCAGATCTGGGCCCAGCCGGCGCGGGCGGCGCGAGCTGCGGGCGTCCGCCCCTGCCGTGGCCGCGGCTGGTGGTGGTGGAGGCGCAACGGCGGTGGTAGGTGGGCGTGTTGGTCGGGCTCCAGGCGTTCCGCCGGCTGGACGACGGCGGCAGCGCGGATGGGCTCCCCAGTGAGTATTCTTGGCGATTGGCGGTGGTCCGTGGGGATCCTCCTTGCCGATGGTCGGATATGCGTCGGTGGCTTTGCGCGGGTCTGCGTCGGCCGCGACGGTGGGGCGGCACAGGCGTGTGTCCGGTGGGGAGGTTGGCTGGAGGGATGGGCGGCGCCGACGTGCTTGGGCCACCCGTCACTGGCACAGGGGTGTGCCGGTCCGGATGCGTCCGCTCCCCCACCTCCCCCTTTCCCTGTCCGTGTGTGCGGGTCGTCGCAGCTCTGACAACGTTTAAGGCGGGGCGTATGCTACGGTTCGTCAGTCGGGGGAGTCCCTGTGGCTCAAAATTGATCTCTTTGGATGGTCTTGGGGGTGTCTGGATGCTGGGCGGCGGCCCTGGTGGCAGGAGGCATGATGTTCGTGGGCAGAACTTGCGCCTCAGGTGCGGGCGAGCGGCCATGGCCACGCGGGTGGGTGGTCGCTGGTGGTTGGCGGTGCTAGGATGCGTCGGAGGGGTGGGCATGCCGGGTTCATCACTTGCCCAATCTTGTATTGGCCGACGGCGGTGGCGTCCATGGACACCGTATCCTTCATGAAGGCTTCGTCGCGGTGCCCTTACTCCTTCGAGTTGCTCCGGGTGAAAACTTGACCTTTGGGATCGGATGGTGGCGGCTATCAGTGGTCGTTCCCTTCTAGGAGGCACCATCTTGGAGTCCTTGTCCCGTCGTTTTCCGTCTCACCTCTCCTCGGAGGCTTGGAGGTTTCCGTTGGCTCCAAGCGGTTCTTCCTCGCGCATGTGTAGTGGCTTGGTAGTCGTTGGGGTGGTGTGGCGGTGCTCGACACCTTTGTATCTTGCCTTGGGTGTGTGTGTCGTGTGCGGTGGTGGCGTGAGTTTGTATAGTGTTGCTTGTGGATCGTGCTTTATATGTAAAGCGGGGCGAAAGCCTTTTTCGGCAATACAATACGTGCCTTGCTGCCCCTTCTGTCACTGGGAAAGGACACCGCAAGATTGAACCCAAAGCTAAGCACTTCTCTCATGGCAAGAAAAACCAATCTAGCAGACCAAACCAAACTGATAATTCAAAGAGACTTGCCAAGATAACCAATAATACATAAAAGAATTCAGAGAAGATTCAAATATTATTCATAGATAGACTGGATCATAAACCCACAATTCATTGGTCTCAACAAACACACCGCAAAAAGAAGATTACATCAAATAGATCTCCACGAGAAAGGGGGAGACCATTGTATTGAGATCCAAAAAGAGAGAAGAAGCCATCTAGCTACTAGCTATGGACCCGTAGGTCTGAAATAAACTACTAACACTTCATCAGAGGGGCTTGGATGATGATGTAGAAGCCCTCCATGATCGATTGCCCCTCCGGCGGAGCTCCAGAACAGGCCCCAAGATGGGATCTCGTGGATAGAGAAAGTTGCGGTGGTGGAATTAGGTTTTTGGCTCCGTCCCCGATCATTTGGGGGTACATGGATATATATAGGAGGAAGAAGTACGTCGGTGGAGCTTCGAGGGGCCCACGAGGCAGGGGGCGCGCCCTAGGGGGGCGCCCTCCATCCTCGTGACCACCTCGTGACTTTCTTGATGGAGGGTCCAAGTCTACTGGATCTTATCTGATGAGAAAATCACGTTTCCGAAGGTTTCATTCCGTTTGGACTCTGTTTGATATTCCTTTTCTTCGAAACCCTAAAACAGGCAAAAAACAACAATTCTGGGCTGGGCCTCCGGTTAATAGGTTAGTCCCAAAAATAATATAAAAGTGGAAAATAAAGCCCAATAATGTCTAAAACAGTAGATAATATAGCATGGAGCAATCAAAAATTATAGATACGTTGGAGACATATCAAGTATCTTTAAAGAAATTCTCTCTTGATTCACTTAAATTATTTTGAGAGAACGAAATATTATGCTCATGATCTTCACTTATATTTGTTTGAGCTTATGAAAAGCAACACATGAAAATTAGTCCCAAGGTGATAGATATCCAAGAAGGATAAAGAAAAGAAAAATGTCATGAAGATCATTGGATAAAATAAACTTGATTCTTAGTAATAGTTTTGAGATATGATGATGTGATATGTGAGTTATGTTGATGAGTAATTATGCTCTAGTAGGAATATTGGTGTTAAGGTTTGTGATTCCCGAAGCATGCACATATAGTCTCTCGGTATGCTATGATGTTGGAGCATGATTTAATTTTGATTGTCTTCCTTATGAGTGGCGGTCGGGGATGAGCGATGGTCTTTTCCTACCAATCTATCCCCCTAGGGGCATGCGTAGTAGTACTTTGCTTCGAGGGCTAATAAACTTTTGCAATAAGTATATGAGTTCTTTATGACTAATGTGAGTCCATGGATTATACACACTCTTACCTTTTCGCAATTTGCTAACATCTACGGTACCGTGCATTGCCCTTTCTCACATTGAGACATGGCGCAAACTTCGCAGGTGCATCCAAACCCCGTGATATGATACGCTCTATCACACATAAGCCTCATTATATCTTCCTCAAAATAGCCATCATATCTACCTATTATGGCTTTTCCATGGCCATTCTGAGATATATTGCCATGCAAATTCCACCGCTTTCGTTTGATGACTTGATCATTTATTGTCATATTGCTTTGCATGATCATATAGCTGACAAAGTGTTTGTGGCTCAGCCACCGTTCATCATTTTTCATACATGTTACACTAGATCATTGCACATCTTGGTACATGCCAGAGGCATTCATATAGAGTCATACTTTGTCATAGGTATCGAGTTGTAATTTTTATTTCTTTTGAGTTATAAGTAAATAGAAGTGTGATGATCATCATTAATCATTTTTAGAGCAGTGCCCCAATGAGGAAAGGATGATCGAGACTATGATTCCCCCACAAGTCGGGATGAGACTCCGAACAATGAGAGAGAGAAAAAGAAAAAAAGAAAAAAAAAGAAGAAAAGAAGAAAAGAAAAAAGAAAAAAAATAAACAAAGAGAGAAGGGGCATTGCTAGTATCCTTTACCACACTTGTGCTTCAAAGTAGCACCATGTTTTTCATATGGGGAGTCTCCTATGTTGTCACTTTCATACACTAGTGGGAATTTTTCATTATAGGATTAGATGCACACACACTTAGTTTTCATATTGAGCTTTCATACACTTATAGCTCTTAGTGCATTCGTTGCATGGCAATCCCTACTTCTCACATTGATATCGATTGATGGGCATCTCCACAGCCCGTTGGTTAGCCGCATCGATGTGAGACTTTCTTACTTTTTTGTCTTCTCTATATTTACCCCTATCATCATACTATATTCCACCCATAGTGCTATATCCATGGCTTGCACTCATGTATTGCGTAAGAGTTGAAAAAGGTGAAGCGCGTTAAAAAGTACGAACCAATTGCTCGACTTGTCATCGAGGTTGTGCATGATAAATACTTTGTGTTAAGAAGACAGAGAATGACAAGACTATATGATTTTGTAGGGATAACTTATTTTAGCATTGATATTTTGAAATACATGGTTGCTTGTTGATATGCTTGAGTATCTAAATCATCATGTCAAAACTAGACTATTGCATTGAACCACATAAAAGTCCAATTGTCCATGCTATAAAGAAAAGAATGTGATATGACATGTTAAACAACACTCCACATCAAAAATTCTGTTTTTATCACTTACCTACTCAAGGACGAGTAGGAGTTAAGCTTGGGGATGCTGATACGTCTCCAACGTATCTATAATTTTTGATTGTTCCATGCTGATATATTATCAATCTTGGATGTTTTATAATCATTTTATATCATTTTTGGTACTAACCTATTGACATAGTGCCAAGTGCCACTTCCTGTTTTTTCCGTGTTTTTTTTACATCGCAGAAAATCAATATCAAAGGGAGTCCAAATGCCACAAAACTTTATGGAGATTTTTTATTGACCAGAAGGAACATCTTGGGCCCTGGTAGCACCTGGGGGAGTCTCGAGGAGGGGACAACCCACCACGGCGCGCTAGGAGGCCCAGGCGCGCCCTGGTGGGTTGTGCCCACCTCGGGTGCCCCTCAGACCACATCTTTGCTCTATAAATACCCAAATATTCCCAAAACCATAGGGGAGTCGACCAAATATTCATCTAGCCACCGCAGAGTCCAGAACCACCAGATCCAATCTAGACACCATCTTAGATGGGGTTCACCACCTCCATTGGTGCCTCTCCGATGATGTGTGAGTAGTTCTTTGTAGACCTTCGGGTATGTAGTTAGTAGCTAGATGGCTTCATCTCTCTCTTGATTCTCAATACAATGGTCTCTTGGAGATCCATATGGTGTAACTCTTTTTGCGGTGTGTTTGTTGGGATCTGATGAACTTTGAGTTTATGATCAGTCATATCTTTTTATATCCATGAAAGTTATTTGAGTTTCTTTGATCTCTTATAGCCTCGTATTTCTTCTCCGTTATTTGGGTTTTGTTTGGCCAACTTGATCTGTTTATCTTGCAATGGGAAGAGATGCCCGGTAGTGCGTTCGATCTTATGGTGCTTGATCCTAGTAACAGAAAGGGAATGGACATTTATGTATCGTTGCTACTAAGGATAAAAAGATGGGATCTATATCTACGCAATAGATAAACGGATATTATCTACATCATGTCATCATTCTTATTGCATTACTCCATTTTCCCATGAACTTAATAAACTAGATGCATGCTGGATAGCGGTTGATGTGTGGAGTAATAGTAGTAGATGCAGGAAGGAGTCGGTCTACTAATCTTGGACGTGATGCCTATGTAATGATCATTGCTTGGATATCATCATAATTATTTGAGGTTCTATCAATTTCCCAACAGTAATTTGTTTACCCACCGTTTGCTATTTTTCTCGAGAGAAGCCATTAGTGAAACCTATGGCCCCCGGGTCTTCTTCCTCATATATTTGCTTGCGATCTACTTTTCCTTTGCATTTTTATTCAGATCTATTAAAACAAAAATACAAAAATACTTTGTTGCAATTTATTTATTTGCGATCTATTATTTCAATCTAGTACAATTTTCTGGCATCGTTACCCGAAAGGGATTGACACCCCCTTTAACGTGTCAGGTTGCGAGGTGTTGTTATTTGTGTGCAGGTGTTGTTTACGTTGTGTTGCTTGGTTATGCTTGAGTATCTAAATTATTATGTCAAAACTAGACTATTGCTTTGAATCACATAAAAGTCCAAATGTCCATGCTATAAAGAAAAGAATATGATATGACTTGATGAACATCACTCCACATCAAAAATTCTGTTTTTATCACTTACCTACTCGAGGATGAGTAGGAGTTAAGCTTGGGGATGCTGATATGTCTCCAACATACCTATAATTTTTGATGTTCCATGCAGTTTTATTATCAATCTTGGATGTTTTATAATCATTTTATAGTCATTTTATATCATTTTTTGGTACTAACATATTAACATAGTGCCCAGTGTCAGTTCTTGTTTTTCCATGTTTTTTACATCGCACGAAATCAATATCAAACGGAGTCCAAATGGTACGAAACTTTACGATGATTTTTTATGGGCCAAAAGGAAGCAGATGGGCCCTGGTTGCACCTGGGGGGTGCCCCGAGGGGGGCACAACCCACCAGGGCACGCCAGGAGGCCCTGGCGCCCCCCGGTGGGTTGTGCCCACCTCGGGTGCCCCCCGGACCGCCTCTTTGCTCTATAAATACCCCAAAAATCCCAGAGCCCTAGGGGAGTCGATGAAATATTCATCCAGCCACCACAGAGTCCAGAATCACCAGATCCAATCTAAACACCATCACGGAGGGGTTCACCACTTCCATTGGTGCCTCTCCGATGATGCGTGAGTAGTTCTTTGTAGACCTTCGGGTCCGTAGTTAGTAGCTAGATGGCTTCATCTCTCTCTCTCTCTCTCTTGATCCTCAATACAATGATCTCTTGGAGATCCATATGATGTAACTCTTTTGCGGTGTGTTTGTTGGGATCGATGAACTTCGAGTTTATGATCAGATCTATGTTTTTATACCCATGAAAGTATTTGAGTTTCTTTGATCTCTTTTATGCATGATCTCTATAGCCTCGTATTTCTTCTCTGATATTTGGGTTTTGTCTGGCCAACTCGATCTATTT
This sequence comes from Triticum aestivum, assembly GCF_018294505.1. Classification (NCBI taxonomy): domain Eukaryota; kingdom Viridiplantae; phylum Streptophyta; class Magnoliopsida; order Poales; family Poaceae; genus Triticum; species Triticum aestivum. Next base: position 90,865,192 of record NC_057809.1, read on the forward strand.
ATCTTTCAATGGGAAGAGGTGCCTGGTAGTGGGTTCGATCTTACGGTGCTTGATCCTAGTGACAGAAAGGGAACCGACACGTATGTATCATTGCTACTAAGGATAAAAAGATGGGATCTATATCTATGTAATAGATAAATGGATCTTGTCTACATCATGTCATCGTTCTTATTGCATTACTTCATTTTTCCATGAACTTAATACACTAGATGCTTGCTAGATAGCGGTCGATGTGTGGAGTAATAGTAGTAGATGCAGGCAGGAGTCGGTCTACTAACCTTGGGCGTGATGCCTATGTAATGATCATTGCCTGGATATCATCATAATTATTTGAGGTTTTATCAATTGCCCAACAGTAATTTGTCTACCCACCGTTTGCTATTTTTCTTGAGAGAAGCCACTAGTGAAACCTACGGCCCCCGGGTCTTCTTCCTCATATATTTGCTTGTGATCTACTTTTCCTTTGCATTTTTATTCAGATCTATTAAACCAAAAATACAAAAATACTTTTCTGCACTTTATTTATTTGCGATCTATTATTTCAATCTACTACAATTTTCTGGCATCGTTATCCGAAAGGGATTGACACCCCCTTTAACACGTCGGGTTGCGAGGTGTTGTTATTTGTGTGTAGGTGATGTTTACATTGTGTTGCATGGTTCTCCTACTGGTTCGATAACCTTGGTTTCTTCACCGAGGGAATTACCTACCGCCGTTGTGCTGCATCATCCCTTCCTCTTTGGGGAAATACCGACGTATTCCTAGCAGACAAGAGCTTTTTGTTGGGGAATGTAGTAATTTCAAAAAAATTCCTACGTACACGCAAGATCATGGTGATGCATAGCAACGAGAGGGGAGAGTGTTGTCTACATACCCTCGTAGACCGTTCGCGGAAGCGTTATACCAATGCGGTTGATGTAGTCATACGTCTTCACGTCCGACCGATCCAAGTACCGAAAGCACGACACCTCCGAGTTCTGCACACGTTCGGCTCGGTGACGTCCTCGCCTTCTTGATCCAGCAAGAGGGGCGAAGTAGTAGATGAGTTCCGGCAGCACGACGGCGTGGTGACGGTGTTGGTGAAGAACAATCTCCGCAGGGCTTCGCCTAAGCACTACAAAAACTATGACGAAGGATAAACTAGAGGGGACGGGGTTGCCGGCACACGGCTTGGTGTTTCTTGATGTCTCTTTGGTGCTATCCCTACCCCTCTATTTATATGTTGAGCCCTGGGGTCGAAACTTGGAGTAAAAGCCTCCTCAAAGTCGGTTTCACCCGAAAGGCAAGAGTCCTTCTCGGACTCCAGGGCTAGACGCCAGGGTTCCCGGCGTCTACCCCTTAGACGCAAGGGTTCCTGGCGTCTAGCCTCTGGTCTCCGCAAAACTTCCTTTTGCACTTTCCAAAAGCCTCGTGGGCTTTCCCCTTTGGCCCAGATAAAGTGTTCTCGTGCCCAAACATTTCGGGAAACATCCGGAACCCCTTCCGGTGAATTATGGAACCCTTCCGGAGATCAAACACTACTATCCGATATACCAAACTTTATCTCTGGACCATTCCGGAGTTCCTCGTCATGTCCGTGATCTCATCTCGGACTCCGAACAACATTCGGTCATCAACATACATAACTCATATAGTACTATATCATCAACGAAGTTAAGCGTGCGGACCCTACGGGTTCGAGAACTATGTAGACATGACCGAGACACCTCTCTGGTCAATAACCAATAGCGGGACCTGGATGCCCATATTGGCTCCTACATATTCTACGGAGATCTTTATCGGTCAGACCGCATAACAACATATGTTGTTCCCTTTGTCATCGGTATGTTACTTGACCGAGATTCGATCGTCGGTATCTCAATACCTAGTTCAATCTCGTTACCGGTAAGTCTCTTTACTCGTTCCATAATACATCATCCCGCAACTAACTTATTAGTTGCAATGCTTGCAAGGCTTGAGTGATGTGTATTACCGAGAGGGCCCAGAGATACCTCTCCGACAATCGGAGTGACAAATCCTAATCTCGAAATACGCCAACCCAACAAGTACCTTCGGAGACACTTGTAGAGCACCTTTATAATCACCCAGTTACATTGTGACGTTTGGTATCACACAAAGTGTTCCTCCGGTAAACGGGAGTTGCATAATCTCATAGTCATAGGAACATGTATAAGTTATGAAGAAAGCGATAGCAACAAACTAAACGATCAAGTGCTAGGCTAACGGAATGGGTCAAGTCAATCACATCATTCTCCTAATGATGTGATCCCGTTAATCAAATGACAACTCATGTCTATGGTTAGGAAACATAACCATCTTTGATCAACGAGCTAGTCAAGTAGAGGCATACCAGTGACACTCTATTTTGTCTATGTATTCACACATGTATTATGTTTCCGGTTAATACAATTCTAGCATGAATAATAAACATTTATCATGATATAAGGAAATAAATAATAACTTTATTATTGCCTCTAGGGCATATTTCCTTCAGTCTCCCACTTGCACTAGAGTCAATAATCTAGTTCACATCGCCATGTGATTTAACATCAATAGTTCACATCACCATGTGATTAACACCCATAGTTCACATCGACATGTGACCAACACCCAAAGGGTTTACTAGAGTCAATAATCTAGTTCACATCGCTATATGATTAACACCCAAAGAGTACTGAGGTGTGATCATGTTTTGCTTGTGAGAGAAGTTTAGTTAACGGGTCTGCCACATTCAGATCCGTAAGTATTTTGCAAATTTCTATGTCAACAATGCTCTACATGGAGCTACTCTAGCTAATTGCTCCCACTTTCAATATGTATCCAGATTGAGACTTAGAGTCATCTGGATCAGTGTCAAAACTTACATCGTAATGGTGTGTTCGAACATTGTAACGTACTTTATTAGATATGGTATGTTCTATGATGTCTCTTACCGATTTGCCACTATTGTTTTGGGGTTATGCATTAGAGACAGCTGCATTCATGTTAAATAAGGCACCATCTAAATCCGCTGAGATGATGTCGTATGAACTATGGTTTGGCTAGAAACCTAAGCCGTCGTTTCTTAAAAGTTTGGGGATACGACGCTTATGTCAAAAGGCTTCAGCCTGATAAGCTCGAACCCAAAGTGGCAAAGTGCGTCTTCATAGGATGCCCGAAAGAAACTATTGGGTGTACCTTCTACCACAGATTCAAAGGCAAAATCTTTGTTGCTAAGAATGAGTCCTTTCTAGAGAAGGAGTTTCTCTCGAAAGAAGTGAGTGAGAGGAAATTAGAACTTGATGAGGTGCTACCTCTTGAGCATGCATTGGTTTTCCCTTGAAGAGGAAAGGGTGATGCAGCAAAGTAGCGTAAGTATTTCCCTCAGTTTTTGAGAACCAAGGTATCAATCCAGTAGGAGACAACACATAAGTCACCTAGTACCTGCACAAACAATCAAGAACCTTGCAACCAACGCGATAAAGGGGTTGTCAATCCCTTAACGGTCACTCGCAAAAGTGAGATAGTAAGATAAATTGATATGTCCATTTTGCATCATGCTTTTATATCAATATTTATTGCATTATGGGCTGTTATTACACATTATGTCACAATACTTATGCCTTTTCTCTCTTTTTTACAAGGTTTACATGAAGTGGGAGAATGCCAGCAGCTGGAATTCTGGACTGGAAAAGGAGCAAATATTAGAGACCTATTTTGCACAACTCCAAAAGCCCTAAAACTCCACAGAAGTCACTTTTGGAATATATTAAAAATATTGGGCGAAGAAAGCACCAGAGGGGAGCCAGACACCGTCCACGAGGGTGGGGGCGCGCCCTACCCCCCTGGGCGCGCCCCTGGCCTCGTAGGCCACCTGGCAGGCCCCCGATGCCCATCTTTTGGTATAAGGTGTCTTTTGCCCTGGAAAAAGGAGGAAGCTTTCGGGATGAAGCACCGCCGTCTCGAGGTGGAACCTTGGCGGAACCAATCTAGGGCTCCGACGGAGCTGTTCTGCTAGGGAAACATCCCTCCGGGAGGGGGAAATCGTCACCATCGTCATCACCATCGATCCTATCATTGGAAGGGGGTCAATCTCCATCAACATATTCACCAGCACCATCTCCTCTCAAACCCTAGTTCATCTCTTGTATCCGATCTTTGTCTCAAAACCTCAGATTGGTACCTGTGGGTTGCTATAGTAGTGTTGATTACTCCTTGTAGTTGATGCTAGTTGGTTTACTTGGTGGAATATTATATGTTCAGATCCTTTATGCATATTAATACCCCTCTGATTATGAACATGAATATTATTTGTGAGTAGTTACGTTTGTTCCTGGGGACATGGAGAAGTCTTGCTATAAGTAGTCATGTGAATTTGGTATTCGTTCGATATTTTGATGAGATGTATGTTGTCTTTCCTCTAGTGGTGTTATGTGAACGTCGACTACATGACACTTCACCATTGTTTGGGCCTAGGGGAAGCCATTGGGAAGTAATAAGTAGATCATGGGTTGCTAGAGTGACAGAAGCTTAAACCCTAGTTTATGTGTTGCTTCGTAAGGGGCTGATTTGGATCCATATGTTTCATGCTATGGTTAGGTTTACCTTAATTCTTCTTTCGTAGTTGCGGATGCTTGCGAAGGGGGTTAATCATAAGTGGGATGCTTGTCCAAGGAAGGGCAGTACCCAAGCACTGGTCCACCCACATATCAAATTATCAAAGTAATGAACATGAATCATACGAGCATGATGAAAACTAGCTTGACAATAATTCCCATGTGTCCTTGGGAGCGCTTTTGTAGCGACCCGACCTCAGACGGTCAAGTCTCTGTGCTTAAGTGTCATCCCTGGATCGGTATGGTGACACACACAGTACTCGAGGATTTATAACAGAGGTAAAACACATGTATAATATAACGTAAATACTATTACCTCAGTCCAAATAGCGGAAGTAACAACAAGGTTGTGGATTCCCATCAACACCAACGGCAAAGTTGAGTGTAGAAATTGTAACCCTAACGTATCACTTACTCGTCATAAGAATCCTGCAACATGAGACGTTGCAGCCACAAAGGGTCAGTACATTGAATGTACTTGCAAATTCACACCATTGGATAATGATGAATAATAGCTATCACTACATGCATATTTGGCTGGTGGAAAGCTCTAAGTTTAATTTTTTACATAAAGCCAATTTTTCCCTACATCAAAGGAATAAATTTTATTTAACTACCAAGTTGGTTGAAAAATATTGAGAAGGTATATCCCCAACTCAATCCCAATTAAAAGTTAACAACCCAACAAATTAATTAAGTAAAGTGATGAGATCAAATCAATAATTCAAGTACCAGATACTCAAGATGTCCATAACCGGGGACACGGCTAACCATGATTAGTTTGTACACTCTGCAGAGGTTTGCGCACTTTTCCCCACAAGACTCGATCTCCTCCATTGGATTTCTCGCACTACATGGTGTTTGAGAAACGGATGACCGAGACATAGTCTTTCAGAAGAGGTCCCCTTAACCGATAGATAGGCCGGTACACCTACAATCCCCTACATCTGCTAGCCCATCATGGAAAGGTTTCCCACAACTTACTAAACTATGCCAGAGCCCATAATGGCTTGTGGCTGCACACGGAAGTTTCTAGCATGAATAATCTTATGATCCCTTTGAGCCTGGGTGGCAAACCATAGGATGATCACACGGTAACCCCGAGATCTCCTAGAACAACACTAGTAAATCCCCAGGTGTCCGGGCAAGTCCACTGGTATATCCCCAGGGTGCCCCAACCAATCCACCCAGATGTGTATTAAAGTAGCCACCTTAAGTTAAACCTTAGTTAACAATAATCTCTCACAACTTCCATGAATTCTCTCAAACCATTCCACGTCTATGAGCATAGCATAGCAGTATAAGCATAACGTATAAGTAACTCCCAAGGTTTGAGTGCAGGGCAATAAGTTCCTACCTCATCAACTACTTCCCAATACCCACATGTTATCAAATCCTACTCATGCAATGTTTGAAGGGTTGAAACTAATGCATAAAAACTGGGTAATGAAAGGTATGATCAAAGTGTAAACTTGCCTTGTACTATTGATGAAGATGATTCGCACTCATAACTCCTGACAGTTCTACTCGTCACACTTCGATCAATCTAGCGTAAGCAAGCAATAGTAACCATACATAAGCAATCACTCAAAAGATCGGGAAGAACGAAGAAGACAATTCGGAAAAGATCAAAACCAAGCAAATAACTCTTGCAACATAAAACAATTTCTAACAATACCAAAATTATGTGAATTTGGCCTTATCAGAAAGTTTAGGTCAAGAGCTTCGATTTGCAAAAAGAATCAACTCAAACGGAGTTATAAAACTCGAGTTATGAACAAAAGAAATTCAAATTCAAATCTGATCTAATTCAAAATTTAAAATTTCAAAAATATATTTAAGTTGGTTATCTGGATAGATGAGATCATAACGAAGAAGTGGGCGTTGGTTTCGTTGGATTTCGATAAACGAGTCAAAAGTAGTGAGAGTTTGAAGATTAGGGACTAATCTATAAATAAAATATTCACGGATGGGTCCCTGGCTGAAATTAAAAGGAAAAAGAAAAATCCTATCGAACGAATGTTCGCTACCGAACCTAAACCAACGAACTCCTTCGCTCCAGAGGCTAAACCAGCGAGCGTTCACTAATAAAAAGAAACGTTAAAAAAATTGATCTAGTCCATTGGATCCAAATCTGATGGTGAGGGAGGGGTTGGGAGGTACCGCGGCGGTGGAGGTCGACGTTACCGGAGAAGGAGGCCGCGGCGGCTCGGGCGTCGAGGGGACAGCTGCTCTAGTGGTCCTCCGGCGTGGCAGAGGGGTCACGGAGAAGCGGCGCGACGTGGGGACTCCGAAGGTGGTGGCGGCGTCGGGCGTAGGCGGCGGTGGAGCGCGGTGCAACGGCAGCGGATCTCGTCGGAGCTCGGACTCCAGCGAGGTTTGTGCGAGCCTACGGCGGTGGCGAGCTGGGGCAAGCGGGGCGAGGAGAGAGAGGGGCCTCGGGGCAATGCTATTTAAGGAGGAGGGGAGGCAAGGGCGGCGAGGAGAGACCGGGCGGAGCACGGCGGTGGCCGGCGTCGTACATGGCTCGGTCTCCTGCGAGAGGTCGGTGACGACGCGACTGGGCTGGGCCTGGCTGGCTAGCTGGGCCGGCCCAGTTGGAGGAAGGGTTTTTTAAGACATTTTTTACAGACAATAAAATATAGAAAAAACGATACAATAAAAATATAATATAGGCATATTATATATGAAAATTTTCAGAAAAAGATTTTCTACGACTTAAACATTTTTCAAGAGTCAAATAAAATCCACAAAAATTTAAATAAAGCAAAGAGTGCTACTAATGCAATAAAACCCAATAAAAATCATTTAAAAATACCAAAATGATTTCAAATTTATTTCTCTTCAATTTTATGATGTAGGGAATCATTTTACCCGATTTTCCATTTATTTATTTTTGGATAAAAATAATTTGAATAAAACCCAAATAACTCCAAATTGAAAAGTAATTTCAAAAGGACTTTAAATTTGATCCTTTTAAACTTCCAACTCATATTTCATATGTTTTGAAGAAGTCATTTTATCTTCTCTCATGAAAATCATTGAGTTGCTTAAAGTTTCTGAATTTGAAATATTTCCAAATGAAATTCAAATCTTTTCAAAACCCTTTTCGTTTATTTAAATGGAAGAAGTCATGTCATCTTCTCTCTAGGGTTTTGTATTTGAAAAGAATTTGAATTCACGGAGATCATAAATGCAAAATGAAAGTTTGGGAAAGTCCTTTTATTCCCTCTCATTTAATTTTCAAAAAAAGTTTCAAGTTTCACTCAATTTCACACAAGCAACCACACCACAATCAAACAATCAATCAAAACTATTTATTTATTATAAAATTCCAAAATTTAGAATTTTGGGATGTTACAGCTTTCCTTTATATAAGAGTTTGTCCAGGCTTGTCCTTTGCTACAAAAAGGATTGGTCCACCTTGCTACACCTTGTTTACTTTTATTACTTGTTACCCGTTACGAATTACCTTATCACAAAACTATCTGTTACCGATAATTTCAGTGCTTGCAGAGAATACCTTACTGAAAACCGCTTGTCATTTCCTTCTCCTCCTCATTGGGTTCAACACTCTTACTTATCGAAAGGACTACGATAGATCCCCTATACTTGTCGGTCATCAAGACTCTTTTCTGGCGTCGTTGCCGGGGAGTAAAGTGCCTTTGGTAAGGAAAAAAATTATATAGTGTGCTGAAACTTATTGTCACTTGTTACTATGGAAAATAATCCTTTGAGGGCTTGTTCGGGGTATCTTCACCCCGACCAGTAGAGCAAAGAGTTGCTCCTCAACTTGCTGAACATACTAAAAATGTTTACTTTTAAATTCCTTGAGGTATGATAGAGAAACTGCTAGTTAGTCCTTTTACAGGAGATGGAACATTACATCCCGATATGCACCTAATATATGTGGATGAAGTTTGTGGATTATTTAAGCTTGCAGGTATGCCCGAGGATGTTATCAAGAAGAAGGTCTTCCCTTTATCTTTGAAGGGAAAGGTATTGACATGGTTTAGGCTATGTGATGATATTGGATCATGGAACTACAACCGATTGAAATTGGAATTTCATCAGAAGTTTTATCTATGCATCTGGTTCATCGTGATCGTAATTATATATATAATTTTTGGCCTCGCAAAGGAGAAAGCATCGCCAAGCTTGGGGGAGGCTTAAGTCAATGTTATATTCATGCCCCAATCATGAGCTCTTAAGAGAAATTATTATTCAAAAAATTTATGCTTGGTTTTCTCTCAATAATCGCTCCATGCTTGATAGTTCTTGCACTAGTTCTTTTAGGATGAAGACTATTGAATTCAAATGGGATTTATTAGAAAGAATTAAACGCAACTCTGAAGATTGGGAACTCGACAAAGTTAAGGAGTCAGGTATAACACCTAAGTTTGATTGTGTTAAATCTTTTATGGATACCGATGCTTTTCGTGAATTTAGCACTAAATATGGACTTGAATCTAAGATAGTAGCTTCTTTCTGTGAATCATTTGCTACTCATCTTGATCTCCCTAAGGATAAGTGGTTTAAATATCATCCTCCCATTGAAGTAAAAATAGTTGAACCTATTAAAGTTGAAGAAAATACTATCACTTATAATGTTGATCCTATTGTTCCTACCGCCTTATATTGAGAAACCACCTTTCCCTGTTAGAATAAAGGATCATGCTAAAGCTTCAACTATGGTTCGTAAGAGTAATGCTAGAACACCTACACCCCCTGAGCAAATTAAAGTTGAACCTAGTGTTGCTATGGTTAAAGATCTCTTGGTCAATAATATTGATGGGCATGTTATTTACTTCTGTGATGAAGCTGCTAGAATTGCTAAACCTGATACTAAAGACAAACATAGACCTGTTGTTGGCATGCCTGTTGTTTCTATTAAAATAGGAGATCACCGTTATCATGGCTTATGTGATATGGGTGCTAGTGTTAGTGCAATACCTTATACTTTATATAAAGAAATTATGCAAGATATTGCACCTGTTGAGATAGAAGATATTGGTGTTACTATTAAGCTTGCCAATAGAGATATAATTTCACCAGTTGGGATTGTTAGAGATGTTGAAGTCTTGTGTGGGAAAATTAATTATCCTACTAATTTTCTTGTTCTTGCTTCCCCACAAGATGACTTTTGCCCCATTATATTTGGTAGACCCTTCTTGAATAATGTTAATGCTAAGATAGACTGCAAAAAGGATGTTGGTTTTGTTGGTTTAGGGGATATGTCTCATGACTTTAATTTTGCTAAATTCCATAGACAACCCCATGATAAAGAATTGCCTAGTAAATATGAAATTATTGGTCTTGATTCTATTGCCGTGACTCCTAATGATCCTTTAGAACAATATTTGCTAGACCATGAAAATGATATGTTTATGAATGAAAGAAGGGAAATAGATGAAGTATTCTTTAAACAGGGACCATTTTGAAACACAACTTGCCTGTTGAAATTCTAGGGGATCCTCCTCCACCCAAGGGTGATCCCGTGTTAGAGCTTAAACCATTACCCGATTCTCTTAAATATGATTATCTTGATGAAAAGAAGATATATCATGTTATTATTAGTGCTAACCTTTCAGAGTAGGAAGAAGAGAGATTATTGAAAACTCTGAAGAAGCACCACGCTGCTATTGGATATACTATTGATGATCTTAAGGGCATTAGTCCCACTCTATGCCAGGACAAAATAAAATTGGAGAAAGACGCTAAGCCAGTTGTTGATCACCAATGACGGTTAAATCCTAAGATGAAAGAAGTGGTAAGAAATGAAATACTAAAGCTTTTGGAGGTAGGCATAATATATCCCGTTGCTGATAGTCAGTGGGTAAGTCATGTCCATTGTGTCCCTAAAAAGGGAGGCATTATTCTTGTTCCTAATGATAAAGATGAATTGATCCCACAAAGAATTGTTACTGGTTATAGAATGGTAATTGATTTCCGCAAATTAAATAAAGCTACTAGAAAGTATCATTACCCATTACCTTTTATTGATCAAATGCTAGAAAGATTATCCAAACATACACATTTTTGCTTTCTAGATGGTTATTCTGGTTTCTCTCAAATACCTGTGTCGTAAGAGGATCAGGAAAAGACCACTTTTACTTGCCCTTTCGGTACCTTTGCTTATAGACATATGCCTTTTGGTTTATGTAATGCACCTTCTATCTTTCAAAGATGTATGACTGCTATATTCTCTGACTTTTGTGAAAAGATTGTTGAGGTTTTCATGGATGATTTCTCCGTGTATGGAACTTCTTTTGATGATTGCTAAGCAACCTTGAGCGAGTTTTCCAGACATGTGAAGAAACTAATCTTCTCTTGAATTGGGAGAAGTGCCAATTTATGGTTAATGAAGGTATTGTCTTCGGTCATAAAGTTTCTAAAAGAGGCATTGAAGTTCATAAAGCTAAAGTTGATGCTATTGAAAAGATGTCGTGTCCTAAGGACATTAAAGGTATAAGAAGTTTCCTTGGTCATGCCAGTTTTATAGGAGGTTCATTAAAGACTTATCAAAAATTTCTAGGCCTCTGACTAATCTCTTACAAAAAGATGTTCCTTTTGTCTTGGATGATGATTGTGTAGAAGCATTTGAAATACTTAAGAAAGCCTTGATTTCTGCACCTATTATCCAGCCACCTGATTGGAATTTACGCTTTGAAATTATGTGTGATGCCAGTGATTATGTTGTAGGTGTTGTCCTAGGACAAAGAGTTGATAAGAAATTAAATGTTATCCAATATGCTAGTAAAACTCTAGACAGTGCCCAAGAAATTATGCTACTACTGAAAATGAATTTTTGGCAGTTGTATTTGCTTGTGATAAATTCAGGCCTTATATTGTTGATTCTAAAGTAACTGTTCACATTGATCATCCTACTATTAAATATCTTATGGAAAAGAAAGATGATAAACCTAGACTTATTAGATGGGTTCTCTTGCTACAAGAATTTGATTTGCATATTATTGATAGAAAGGGAGCTGAGAATCCCGTTGCAGAAAACTTGTCTAGGTTAGAAAATTTTCTTGATGACCCACTACCTATAGATGATAGCTTTCCTGATGAACACTTAACTGTCATAAATACTTCTCATACTGCCCCATGGTATGCTGATTATGCTAATTACATTGTTGCTAAATTTATTGAAGGAAATATGCCCTAGAGGCAGTAATAAAGTTATTATTTATTTCCTTATTTCATGATAAATGTTTATTATTCATGCTAGAATTGTATTAACCAGAAACATAATACATGTGTGAATACATAGACAAACAAAGTGTCACTAGTATGCCTCTGCTTGACTAGCTCGTTGATCAAAGATGGTTATGTTTCCTAACCATGGACATGAGTTGTCATTTGATAAATGGGATCACATCATTAGGAGAATGATGTGATTGACACGACCCGTTCCATTAGCTTAGCACTTGATCGTTTTAGTTTACTTCTATTGCTTTCTTCATGACTTATACATGTTTCTATGACTATGAGATTATGCAACTCCCGATTACCGGAGGAACACTTTGTGTGCTACCAAATGTCACAACATAACTGGGTGATTATAAAGGTGCTCTATAGGTGTCTCCGCTGGTACTTGTTGAGTTGGCATAGATCGAGATTAGGATTTGTCACTCCGATTGTCGGAGAGGTATCTATGGGCCCTCTCGGTAATGCACATCACTATAAGCCTTGCAAGTAATGCAACTAATGAGTTAGTTGTGGGATAGTGCATTACGGAACGAGTAAATAGACTTGCCGGTAACGAGATTGAACTAGGTATTGAAATACCGACGATCGAATCTCAGGCAAGTAACATACCGATGACAAAGGGAACAACATATGTTGTTATGCTGTTTGACCGATAAAGATCTTCGTAGAATATTTAGGAGCCAATATGAACATCCAGGTTTCGCTATTGGTTATTGACCGGAGACGTGTCTCGGTCATGTCTACATAGTTCTCGAACCCGTAGGGTTCGCACGCTTAACGTTTGGTGACAATCGGTATTATGAGTTTATGTGATTTGATGTACCTAAGGTAGTTTGGAGTCCCAGATGAGATCGGGGACATGACGAGGAGTCTCGAAATGGTCGAGACGTAAAGATCGATATATTGGACGACTATATTCGGACATCGTAAAGGTTCCGAATATTTTTCGGAGTACCGGGTAGTTACGGGAATATGGGGAAGAAGTATTGGGCCTCATGGGCCAAGTGGTGGAAGAGAGGAGGCAGGGCGCGCGCCCTCCTGGCCCAAACCAAATTGGACTAGGGGGCCGGGCCCCCTTTCCTCCTTTCCTCCCTCTCCTTCCTTCTCCCTCTCCTCCTTCCTTTCCTCCTCCTAGTAGGAGTAGGAAAGGGGAGGCCTACTCCTACTAGGAGGAGGACTCCTCCTCCTGGCACGCCCTACAGGGGCCGGCCGGCCTCCCCCTTTCTCCTTTATATACGGGGGCATGGGGCACCCTAGAACACACAAGTTGATTGTTCCAAGCCGTGTGCGGTGCCCCCTCCACCATAATCCACCTCGATCATATCGTAGCAGTGCTTAGGCGAAGCCCTGCGTCAGTAGCAACATCATCACCGTCATCACGTCGTCGTGCTGACGGAACTCTCCCGTGAAGCTCTGTTGGATCGGAGTTCATGGGATGTCATTGAGCTAAACATGTGCTGAACTCGGAGGTGCCGTGCGTTCGGTACTTGGATCGGTCGGATCGTGAAGACGTTCGACTACATCAACCGTGTTCTCATAACACTTCCGCTTACGGTCTACGAGGGTATGTGGACGATACTCTTCCCTCTCATTGCTATGCATCACCATGATCTTTCGTGTGCGTAGGAAATTTTTGAAATTACTACGTTCCCCAACAGTGGCATCCGAGTCAGGTTTATGCATAGATGTTATATGCACGAATAGAACACAAGTGAGTTGTGGGCGATACAAGTCATATTACTTACCAGCATGTCATACTTTGGTTCGGCGGTATTGTTGGATGAAGCGGCCCGGACCGACATTACGCGTACGCTTACGCGAGACTGGTTCTACCGATGTGCTTCGCACATAGGTGGCTGGCGGGTGTCAGTTTCTCCAACTTTAGTTGAACCGAGTGTGACTACACCTGGTCCTTGTTGAAGGTTAAAACAACACTAACTTGACGAAATATCGTTGTGGTTTTGATGCGTAGGTAAGAACAGTTCTTGCTCGGCCCGTAGCAGCCACGTAAAACTTGCAACAACAAAGTAGAGGACGTCTAACTTGTTTTTGGTGGGCATGTTGTGATGTGATATGGTCAAGACATGATGCTAAATTTTATTGTATGAGATGATCATGTTTTGTAACACAGTTATCGGCAACTGGCAGGAGCCATATGGTTGTCGCTTTATTGTATGAAATTCAATCGCCATGTAATTACTTTACTTTATCACTAAGCGGCAGCGATAGTCATGGAGGCAATAGTTGGCGTGACGAGAACGATGCTTCGATGGAGATCAAGGTGTCAAGCCGGTGACGATGGTGATCATGACGGTGCTTTGGAGATGGATATCACAAGCACAAGATGATGATGGCCATATCATATCACTTATATTGATTGCATGTGATGTTTATCCTTTATGCATCTTATTCTGCTTGATTGACGGTAGCATTATAAGATGATCTCTCACTAAATTTCAAGGTACAAGTGTTCTCCCTGAGTATGCACCGTTGCCAAAGTTCGTCATGCTGAGACACCACGTGATGATCGGGTGTGATAAGCGCTGCATTCATATACAATGCGTACAAGCCAGTTTTTGCACATGCAGAAAAACTAGGGTTAAACTTGACGAGCCTAGCATATGCAGATATGGCCTCGGAACACTGAGACCGAAAGGTCGAGCGTGAATCATATAGTAGATATGATCAACATAGTGATGTTCACCATTGAAAACTACTCCATCTCACGTGATGATCGGACATGGTTTAGTTGATATGGATCACGTGATCACTTAGATGATTAGAGGGATGTCTATCTAAGTGGGAGTTCTTAAATATGATTAATCGAACTTTAATTTATAATGAACTTAGTAATCGATAGTATTTTGCTTGCCTATGTTGTTGTAGATAGATGGCCCATGCTGTTGTTCCGTTAAATTTTAATGCGTTCCTTGAGAAAGCAAAGTTGAAAGATGATGGTAGCAATTACACGGACTGGGTCCGTAACTTGAGGATTATCCTCATTGCTGCACAGAAGAATTACGTCCTGGAAGCACCGATGGGTGCCAAACCCGCTGCAGGAGCAACACCAGATGTTATGAACGTCTGGCAGAGCAAAGCTGATGACTACTCGATAGTTCAGTGTGCCATGCTTTACGACTTAGAACTGGGACTTCAACGACGTTTTGAAACGTCATGGAGCATATGAGATGTTCCAGGAGTTGAAGTTAATATTTCAAGCAAATGCCTGGATTGAGAGATATGAAGTCTCCAATAAGTTTTATAGCTGCAAGATGGAGGAGAATAGTTCTGTCAGTGAACATATACTCAGAATGTCTGGGTACCATAACCACTTGACTCAACTGGGAGTTAATCTTCCTGTTGATAGTGTCATTGACAGAGTTCTTCAATCACTGCCACCAAGCTACAAGAGCTTCATGATGAACTATAATATGCAAGGGATGGATAAGACGATTCCCGAGCTCTTCGCAATGCTAAAAGCTGCAAAGGTAGAAATCAAGAAGGAGCATCAAGTGTTGATGGTCAATGAGACCACCAGTTTCAAGAAAAAGGGTAAAGGGAAGAAGAAAGGGAACTTCAAGAAGAACAACAAACAAGTTGTTGCTCAAGAGAAGAAACCCAAGTCTAGACCTAAGCTTGAGACTGGGTGCTTCTACTGCAAAGGGACTGGTCACGAGAAGCGGAACTGCCCCAAGTATTTGGCGGATAAGAAGGATGGCAAGGTGAACAGAGGTATATGTGATATACATGTTATTGATGTGTACCTTACTAAAGCTCACAGTAGCACCTGGGTATTTGATACTGGTTCTGTTGCTAATATTTGCAAGTCGAAACAGGGACTACGGATTAAGCGAAGATTGGCTAAAGACGAGGTGACGATGCGCGTGGGAAATGGTTCCAAAGTCGATGTGATCGTCGTCAGCACACTACCTCTACATCTACCTTTGGGATTAGTTTTAGACCTGAATAATTGTTATTTGGTGCCAGCATTAAGCATGAACATTATATCTGGATCTTGTTTGATGCGAGATGGTTATTCATTTAAATCGGAGAATAATGGTTGTTCTATTTATATGAGTAATATCTTTTATGATCATGCACCCTTGAAGAGTGGTCTATTTTTGATGAATCTCGATAATAGTGATACACATATTCATAATGTTGAAGCCAAAAGATGCAGAGTTGATAATTATAGTGCAACTTATTTGTGACACTGTCGTTTATATCATATTGGTGTAAAAGCATGAAGAAGATCCATTCTGATGGACTTTTGGAATCACTTGATTATGAATCACTTGGTACTTGTGAGCCATGCCTCATGGGCAAGATGACTAAAACATCATTCTCCGAAACTATTGAGCGAGCAATAGATTTGTTGGAAATCATACATATTGATGTATGTGGTCCGATGAATATTAAGGCTCGCGACGGGTATAGTTATTTTCTCACCTTCACAGATGATTTGAGCAGATATGGGTATATCTACTTGATGAAACATAAGTCTGAAACATTTGAAAAGTTCAAAGAATTCCAGAGTGAACTTTAAAATCATCGTAACAAGAAAATAAAGTTTCTATGATCTGATCATGGAGGAGAATATTTGAGTTACGAGTTTGGTCTTCATTTGAAACAATGCGGAATAGTTTCGCAACTCACGCCACCCGGAACACCACAACATAATGGTGTCCAAACGTCATAATCGTACTTTACTAGATATGGTGCGATCTATGATGTCTCTTACTGATTTACCGCTATCATTTTGGGGTTACGCTTTAGAGACAGCTGCATTCACGTTAAATAGGGCACCATCTAAATCCGTTGAGACGCCGCCTTATGAACTATGGTTTGGCAAGAAACCAAAGTTATCGTTTCTTAAAGTTTGGGGCTTCGATGCTTATGTGAAAAAGCTTCAACCTAATAAACTCGAACCCAAATCGGAGAAATGTGTCTTCATAGGATACCCAAAGAAGACTGTTGGGTACACCTTCTATCACAGATCCGAAGGCAAGACATTTGTTGCTAAGAATGGATCCTTTCTAGAGAGGGAGTTTCTCTTGAAAGAATTGAGTGGGAGGAAAGTAGAACTTGATGAGGTAACTGTACCTGCTCCCTTATTGGAAAGTAGTCCATCACAGAAACCGATTCCTGTGACACCTACACCAATCAGTGAGGAAGCCAATGATGATGATCATGAAACTTTAGGTAAAGTTACTACCAAACCTCGTAGGTCAACCAGAGTAAGATCCGCACCAGAGTGGTACGGCAATCCTGTTCTGGAGGTCATGTTACTTGACCATGACGAACCTACGAACTATGAGGAAGCGATGATGAGCCCAGATTCCGCAAAATGGCTTGAGGCCATGAAATCTGAGATGGGATCCATGTATGAGAACAAAGTGTGGACTTTGGTTGACTTGCTCGATGATCGGCAAGCCATCGAGATTAAATGGACCTTCAACAAGAAGACTGACATCGATAGTAACGTTACTGTCTACAAAGCTCGACTTGTTGCGAAAGGTTTTCGACAAGTTCAAGGGGTTGAGTATGATGAAACTTTCTCACCCGTAGCGATACTTAAGTCTGTCTGAATCATGTTAGCTATTGCCACATTTTATGATTATGAAATTTGGCAAATGGATGTAAAGACTGCATTCCTCAATGGATTTCTGGAAGAAGAGTTGTATATGATGCAACCTGAAGGTTTTATCGATCTAAATGGTACTAACAAAGTGTGCAAGGTCCAGCGATCCATCTATGGACTGGTGCAAGCATCTCGGAGTTGGAATAAACGTTTTGATAGTGTGATCAAAGCATATGGTTTTATACAGACTTTTGGAGAAGCCTGTATTTACAAGAAAGTGAGTGGGAGCTCTGCAGTATTTCTAATATTATATGTGGATGACATATTGTTGATTGGAAATGATATAGAATTTCTGGATATCATAAAAGGATACTTGAATAAGAGTTTTTCAATGAAATACCTCGGTGAAGATGCTTATATATTGGGCATCAAGATCTATAGAGATAGATCAAGACACTTAATTGGACTTTCACAAAGCACATACCTTGATAAAGTTTTGAAGAAGTTCAAAATGGATCAAGCAAAGAAAGGGTTCTTGCCTGTGTTACAAGCCATGAAGTTGAGTAAGACTCAATGCCCGACCAATGTAGAAGATAGAGAGAAAATGAAAAATGTTCCCTATGCTTCAGCCATAGGCTCTATCATGTATGCAATGCTATGTACCAGACCTGATGTGTGCCTTTCTATTAGTTTAGCAGGGAGGTACCAAAGTAATCTAGGAGTTAATCACTGGACAGCGGTCAAGAACATCCTGAAATAGCTGAAAAGGACTAAGGATATGTTTCTCGTTTATGGAGGTGACAAAGAGCTCGTCGTAAATGGTTATGATAACCCACAAGTATAGGGGGTCGCAACAGTTTTCGAGGGTAGAGTATTCAACCCAAATTTATTGATTCGACACAAGGGGAGCCAAAGAATATTCTCAAGTATTAGCAGCTGAGTTGTCAATTTAACCACACCTGGAAACTTAATATCTGCAGCAAAGTGTTTAGTAGCAAAGTAATATGATAGTAGTGGTATCGGTAGGAAAAGGTAACAGTAGCAAAAGTAATTTTTTTGGTGTTTTATAGTGATGATAACAATAGCAATGGAAAAATAAATAAGAGAAGAACAATATATGGAAAACTCGTAGGCAATGGATCGGTGATGGAGAATTATACCAGATGCGATCGATCATGTAACAGTCATAACCTAGGGTGACACAGAACTAGCTCCAGTTCATTAATGTAATGTAGGCATGTATTCCGAATATAGTCATACGTGCTTATGGAAAAGAACTTGTGTGACATCTTTTGTCCTACTCTCCCATGGCAGCGGGGTCCTATTGGAAACTAAGGGATATTAAGGCCTCCTTTTAATAAAGTACTAGACCAAAGCATTAACACATAGTGGATACATGAACTCCTCAAACTACGGTCATCACCGGTAAGTATCCTGATTATTGTCACTTCGGGGTTAACGGATCATAACACATAATAGGTGACTATAGACTTGCAAGATAGGATGAAGAACTCTCATATATTGATGAAAACATAATAGGTTCAGATCTGAAATCATGGCACTCGGGCCCTAGTGACAAGCATTAAGCATAGCAAAGTCATAGCAACATCAATCTCAGAACATAGTGGATACTAGGGATCAAACCCTAACAAAACTAACTCGATTACATGATAAATCTCATCCAACCTATCACTGTCCAACAAGCTTACGATGGAATTACTCATGCACGGCGATGAGCATCATGAAATTGGTGATGGAGGATGGTTGATGATGACGATGGCGACGGATTCCCCTCTCCGGAGCCCCGAACGGACTCCAGATCAGCCCTCCCGAGAGAGTTTAGGGCTTGGCGGCGGCTCCGCATCGTAAAATGCGATGAATCCTTCTCCCTGGTTTTTTCTCCCCGAAAGTGAATATATGGAGTCAGGGCTGAGGTCGGTGGAGCGTCAGGGGGCCCACGAGGCAGGGGGCGCGCCCCCACCCTCGTGGACAGGTGGAGGCTTATACGTCCATTTTGCATCATGCTTTTATATTGATATTTATTGCATTATGGGCTGTTATTACACATTATGTCACAATACTTATGCCTATTATCTCTTATTTTTCAAGGTTTACATAAAGAGGGAGAATGCCAGCAGCTGGGATTCTGGGCTGGCAAAGGAGAAAATATTAGAGACCTATTCTGCATAGCTCCAAAAGACCTAAAACTTCATGCAAGTGATTTTCAGAATATATAAAAAATACTGAGCGCAAGAAGTTCCTGAGGGGGGCCACCACCTGGCCACGAGGGTGGGGGCGCGCCCTATTACCCTGGGCGCGCCCCCTGCCTCATGGGCCCCCTGGTGGCCCTCCGATGCCCATCTTCTGCTATATGTAGTCTTTCGTTGAGGAAAAAATCATAAGCAAGCTTTCGGGATGAGACTCCGCTTCCACGAGGCAGAACCTTGGCGGAACCAATCTAGGGCTCTGGCGGAGCTGTTCTGCCGGGGACACTTCCCTCCGGGAGGGGGAAATCATCGCCATCGTCATCACCAGCGCTCCTCTCATTGGGAGGGGGCCAATCTCCATCAACATCCTCACCAGCACCATCTCCTCTCAAACCCTAGTTCATCTCTTGTATCCAATTCTTGTCTCTAAGTCTGGGATTGGTACCTGTGGGTTGCTAGTAATGTTGATTACTCCTTGTAGTTGATGCTAGTTGGTTTATTTGGTGGAAGATCATATGTTCAGATCCTATATGCACATTAATACCCCTCTGATTATGAACATGAATATGCTTTGTGAGTAGTTACGTTTGTTCCTGAGGACATGGGAGAAGTCTTGCTATTAGTAGTCATGTGAATTTGGTATTCGTTCGATATTTTGATGAGATGTATGTTGTCTCTCCTCTAGTGGTGTTATGTGAACGTCGACTACATGACACTTCACCATTATTTGGGCCTAGAGTAAGGCATTGGGAAGTAATAAGTAGATGATGGGTTGCTAGAGTGACAGAATCTTAAACCCTAGTTTATGCGTTGCTTCGTAAGGGGCTAATTTGGATCCACATGTTTCATGCTATGGTTAGGTTTACCTTAATACTTTTGTTGTAGTTGCGGATGCTTGCAATAGAGGTTAATCATAAGTGGGATGATTGTCCAAGTAAGGACAGTACCCAAGCACCGGTCCACCCACATATCAGATCATCAAAGTACCAAACGCGAATCATATGAACATGATGAAAACTAGCTTGACGATAATCCCCATGTGTCCTCGGGAGCGCTTTTCTCTATATAAGAGTTTGTCCAGGCTTGTCCTTTGCTACAAAAAGGATTGGGACACCTTGCTGCACTTTATTTACTTTTGTTACTTGTTGCTCGTTACAAATTATCTTATCACAAAACTATCTGTTACCTATAATTTCAGTGCTTGCAGAGAATACCTTGCTGAAAACCGCTTATCATTTCCTTCTGCTCCTCGTTGGGTTCAACACTCTTACTTATCGAAAGGACTATGATAGATCCCCTATACTTGTGGGTCATCAGAGCCCCCCTTGACGTGGATCTTCCTTCCAGTATTTTTTATATATTCCAAAATAATTATCCATTGATTTTCATGTCATTCCGATAACTTTTATTTCTGCACAAAAATAACACCATGGCAATTCTGCTGAAAACGGTGTCAGTCCGGGTTAGTTCCATTAAAATCATGCAAGTTAGAGTCCAAAACAAGGGCAAAAGTGTTTGGAAAAGTAGATACGACGGAGATGTATCAGGTTACGTTGATGCAAGCTTTGACACTGATCCGGACGATTGTAAATCGCAAACCGGATACGTGTTTATATTGAACGGTGGAGCTCTCAGTTGGAGCAGTTCTAAACAAAGAGTCGTGGCGGGATCTACGTGTGAAGCGGAGTATATAGCTTCTTCGGAAGCAGAAAATGAAGGAGTCTAGATGAAGGAGTTCATATCCGATCTAGGTGTCATACCTAGTGCATCGGGTCCAATGAAAAATCTTTTGTGACAATACTGGTGCAATTTCCTTGGCAAAAGAATCCAGATTTCACAAGAGAACCAAACACATCAAGAGACGCTTCAATTCCATCCGCGATCAAGTCCAGGTGGGAGACATAGAGATTTGCAAGATACATACGGATCTGATCATTGCAGACCCATTGAATAAGCCTCTCTCATGAGCAAAACATGATCAGCACCAAGGCTCCATGGGTGTTAGAATCATTACTATGTAATCTAGATTATTGACTCTAGTGCAAGTGGGAGACTGAAGGAAATATGCCCTAGAGGCAATAATAAAGTTATTATTTATTTCCTTATTTCATGATAAATGTTTATTATTCATGCTAGAATTGTATTAATCGGAAACATAATACATGTGTGAATACATAGACAAACAAAGTGTCACTAGTATGCCTCTACTTGACTAGCTCATTGATCAAAGATGGTTATGTTTCCTAACCATGGACATGAGTTGTCATTTGATAAACGGGATCACATCATTAGGAGAATGATGTGATTAACTTGACACATTCCGTTAGCTTAGCACTTGATCATTTTAGTTTACTGCTATTGCTTTCTTCATGACTTATACATGTTTCTATGACTATGAGATTATGCAACTCTAGATTACCGGAGGAACACGTTGTGTGCTACCAAGCATCACAACGTAACTGGGTGACTATAAAGGTGCTCTACAGGTGTCTCCGATGGTACTTGTTGAGTTGGCATAGATCGAGATTAGGATTTGTCACTCTGATTGTCGGAGAGGTATCTCTAGGACCTCTCGGTAATGCACATCACTATAAGCCTTGCAAGCAATGCAACTAATGAGTTAGTTGCGGGATAGTGCATTACGGAACGAGTAAAGAGACTTGCCGGTAATGAGATTGAACTAGGTATTGAAATACCGACGATCGAATCTCGGGCAATTAACATACCGATGACAAAGGGAACAACATATGTTGTTATGCGGTTTGACCGATAAAGATCTTCGTAGAATATGTAGGAGCCAATATGAACATGCAGGTTCCGCTATTGGTTATTGACCGGAGACGTGTCTCGGTCATGTCTACATAGTTCTCGAACCCGTAGGGTCCGCACGCTTAACGTTCGGTGACGATCGGTATTATGAGTTTATGTGATTTGATGTACCGAAGGTAGTACGGAGTCCCGTATGAGATCGGGGACATGAAGAGGAGTCTCAGAATGGTTGAGACGTAAAGATCAATATATTGGACGACTATATTCGGACATCAAAAAGGTTCTGAGTGATTCGGGTATTTTTTAGAGTACCGGGGAGTTACGGTAATACGGGGAAGAAGTATTGGGCCTCATGGGCCAAGTGGTGGAAGAGAGGAGGCAAGGCCCGCGGCCCTCCTGGCCCAAACCGAATTGGACTAGGGGGCCGGCCCCCCTTTCCTCCTTTCCTCCCTCTCCTTCCTTCTCCCTCTCCTCCTTCCTTTCCTCCTCCTAGTAGGAGTACGAAAGGGGAGTCCTACTCCTACTAGGAGGACTCCTCCTCCTAGCGCGCCCTACAGGAGCTGGCCGGCCTCCCCCCTTGCTCCTTTATATATGGGGCAGGGGGCACCCTAGAACACACAAGTTAATTGTTCCAAGCTGTGTGCAGTGCCCCCTCCACCATAATCCACCTCGATCATATCATAGCGGTGCTTAGGCGAAGCCCTGCGTCGGTAGCAACATCATCACCGTCATCATGCTGTCGTGCTGACAGGACTCTCCCGTGAAGCTCTGCTGGATCGGAGTTCAGGCGATGTCATCAAGCTGAACGTGTGCTGAACTCGGAGGTGTCGTGCATTCGGTACTTGGATCGGTCGGATCGTGAAGACGTTCGACTACATCAACCGGGTTCTCATAACGCTTCCGCTTACGGTCTATGAGGGTACGTGGATGATACTCTTCCCTTCGTTGCTATGCATCACCATGATCTTGCGTGTGTGTAGGATTTTTTTTGAAATTACTACGTTCCCCAACATTTATACCACCTAATTTCACATACCAGCAAAAGAAAAGGTTTTTCTATGATTTAAGGCATTACTTTTGGGATGATCCACACCTTTATAAAAAAGGAGTAGATAGTGTCATTAGACGTTGTGTACCTGAGCATGAACAGGAACATATCCTACGCAAGTGTCACTCCGAGGCTTATGGAGGACACCACGCTGGAGATAGAACTGCACATAAGGTATTGCAATCCGGTTTTTATTGGCCTACTCTCTTCAAAGATGCCCGTAAGTTTGTCTTGTCTTGTGATGAATGTCAAAGAATTGGTAATATTAGTAGACGTCAAGAAATGCCTATGAACTATTCACTTGTTATTGAACCATTTGATGTTTGGGGCTTTGATTATATGGGACTGTTTCCTTCCTCTAATGGGTATACACATATTTTAGTTGCTGTTGATTACGTTACTAAGTGGGCAGAAGCTATTCCAACCAGTAGTGTTGATCATAACACCTCTATTAAGATGTTTAAAGAAGTTATTTTTCTGAGGTTTGGAGTCCCTAGATACTTAATGACTGATGGTGGTTCACATTCTATTCATGGTGCTTTTTGTAAAATGCTTGCTAAGTATGATGTTAATCATAGAATTGCATCTCCATACCACCCACATAGTCTAGTGGTCAAGTAGAACTGAGTAATAGAGAGCTTAAATTAATTTTGCAAAAGACCATTATCGGTGTCAAAACCGGCGGATCTCGGGTAGGGGGTCCCGAATTGTGTGTCTAAGGCGGATGGTAATAGGAGGCAGGGGACACGATGTTTTACCCAGGTTTGGGCCCTCTTGATGGAGGTAAAACCCTACGTCGTGCTTGATTATTCTTAATAATATGAGTAGTATAAGAGTTAATCTACCACGAGGTCAGAGAGGCTAAACCCTAGAAGCTAGCCTATGGT
Organism: Triticum aestivum; assembly: GCF_018294505.1. Lineage (NCBI taxonomy): Eukaryota > Viridiplantae > Streptophyta > Magnoliopsida > Poales > Poaceae > Triticum > Triticum aestivum. Next base: position 90,889,494 of record NC_057809.1, read on the forward strand.
ATGATTGTATGTTGTCCTACGGACTAAAACCCTCCGGTTTATATAGACACCGGAGGAGGCTAGGGTTACATAGAGTCGGTTACAAGGAAGGAGATCTACATATCCGTATTGCCAAGCTTGCCTTCCACGCCAGGGAGAGTCCCATCCGGACACACGACGAAGTCTTCAATCTTGTATCTTCATAGTCCAACAGTCCGGATACCCCCTAATCCAGGACTCCCTTAGTAGGCCCTGAACCAGGCTTCAATGATGATAAGTCCGGCGCGCAGATTGTCTTCGGCATTGCAAGGCGGGTTCCTCCTCCGAATACTTCATAGAAAATCTTGAACACGAGGACCGTGTCCGGCTCTGCAAAATAAGTTCCACATACCACCATAGAGGGAATAATATTTACACAAATCTAATCTGCTGACGTACCCTGTAGTGTGACATCACACCACAGCCAGGTTTTTATTCGAATCATTTTTCATAACCTGTCTCAGCGTGTTTCGCGAGGCGGTTTCCTTGGCACGTCTTGTTGAAGCAGAGATCGTGTCCCCTTATTACGGGATTCCCATTAATACGGATGTGGGTAACCCAACCGCGCCTATTAGTAGGACTCCTAAATCTTAGGCAAGTCCCAAACGGCCACGAGGAGGACGCTTGACATTCACCCTCTTTATAAAGGGGACAAGGCCTTTCCCTCTCGATCTTAATCGAATCCGCCTCTCGCATCAAGTTCCAACACCCAAAGCTCAGGTTTAGGCGCTTCGAACCTTCAACTATGTCCGGATCCAACCTTCAAGGTCGGTGGATGCCTTCCTTCGTCACAGAGGAGGACATCAAGAAGTTGAGATAGGCCAGTATCTGACCGCCGAAATTTTGCATCGGCTGCCTGCCCGAGGGCATGTCGTCCCTACTCCCGAACCCATCGAGAGCGTTGTGTTCGTCTCCCACTTCCTCCGAGGACTAGGCCTCGCTCTGGATCCCTTTGTTAGGGGTCTTATGTTCTATTACGGGCTAGATTTTCATGATCTGGCCCCGAATTCCCTTCTTCACATCTCGACATTTATTGCTGTATGTGAGGCCTTCCTCCACATTACACCTCACTTCGGCCTGTGGCTCAAGACCTTCGATGTGAAGCCGAAGATGATCAAGGGGCAACATTGTTGGGGAACGTTGCAGAAAACAAAAAAAATTCCTACATTTTCACCAAGATCCATCTATGAGTTCATCTAGCAACGAGTGATCAAAGAGTGCATCTACATACCCTTGTAGATCGCTAAGCGGAAGCGTTCAAGTGAACGGGGTTGATGGAGTCGTACTCGTCGTGATCCAAATCACCGATGATCCTAGTGCCGAACGGACGGCACCTCCGCGTTCAACACACGTACAGCCCGTGACGTCTCCTACGCCTTGATCCAACAAGGGGAGAAGGAGAGGTTTGGGAAGACTCCATCCAGCAGCAGCACGACGGCGTGGTGGTGGTGGAGGAGCGTGGTACTCCAGCAGGGCTTCGCCAATCACCACAAGAGACGAGGAGGGAGAGGGGTAGGGCTGCGCCAAGAAAGAGATTGAATCGTGTCTCTGGCAGCCCAAAACCTCAAGTATATATAGGGGGAGGGGAGGGGCTGCGCCCCCACCTAGGTTTCCACCCCTAGGGGTGGCGGCCAGCCCTAGATCCCATCTAGGGGGGCGGCCAAGGGGGGAGAGAGGGGGGCGCACCACTAGGTGGGCCTTAGGCCCATCTGAGCCTAGGGTTTGCCCCCTTCCACTCTCCCTTGCGCCTTGGGCCTTGGTGGGGGGGTGCACCAGCCCACCTGGGGCTGGTCCCCTCCCACACTTGGCCCATGCAGCCCTCCAGGGCTGGTGGGCCCACTTGGTGGACCACCGGGACCCTCCCGGTGGTCCCGGTACATTATCGATAAACCTGAAACTTTTCCGGCGACCAAAACAGGACTTCCCATATATAAATCTTTACCTCCGGACCATTCCGGAACTCCTCGTGACGTCTGGGATCTCATCCGGGACTCCGAACAACATTCGGTAACCACGTATATCTATTCCCTATAACCCTAGCGTCATCGAACCTGAAGTGTGTAGACCCTACGGGTTCGGGAACCATGCAGACATGACCGAGATAACTCTCCGGTCAATAACCAACAGCGGGATCTGGATACCCATGTTGGCTCCCACATGTTCCACGATGATCTCATCGGATGAACCACAATGTCAAGGACTTAATCAATCCCATATACAATTCCCTTTGTCTAGCGGTACGATACTTGCCCGAGATTCGATCGTCGGTATCCCGATACCTGGTTCAATCTCGTTACCGGCAAGTCTCTTTTACTCGTTCTGTAACACATCATCCCATGATCAACTCCTTGATCACATTGTGCACATTATGATGATGTCCTACCGAGTCGGACCAGAGATACCTCTCCGTTTACACGGAGTGACAAATCCCAGTCTCGATTCGTGCCAACCCAACAGACACTTTCGGAGATACCTGTAGTGTACCTTTATAGCCACCCAGTTACGTTGTGACGTTTGGCACACCCAAAGCACTCCTACGGTATCCGGGAGTTGCACAATCTCATGGTCTAAGGAAATGATACTTGACATTAGAAAAGCTTTAGCATACGAACTACATGATCTTGTGCTAGGCTTAGGATTGGGTCTTGTCCATCACATCATTCTCCTAATGATGTGATCCCGTTATCAACGACATCCAATGTCCATGGTCAGGAAACCGTAACCATCTATTGATCAACGAGCTAGTCAACTAGACGCTTACTAGGGACATGGTGTTGTCTATGTATCCACACATGTATCTGTGTTTCCTATCAATACAATTCTAGCATGGATAATAAACGATTATCATGAACAAGGAAATATAATAATAACCAATTTATTATTGCCTCTAGGGCATATTTCCAACAAGCATGCAGCATGCGGAGGCGCTTCAAGAAGCAAAATTGCTGACGCTCCATGGCTCGGGGGTTACTTCCCAGAGGTGTCCGGATTGTGGCAGCGGGAGTGGTTCTACATCATAGCTCCCTGAAGTGCCAAGTGGGTAGCTGCCCCCGCCTTCCGCTCAGGCCCCCCACCACAACTGATGTCATGGATCAGCAGGGGGCTAAGCTGGGGTCCAACCAAGGACGTGCCAATACTGCAAAGCCGTATCCGAGATCTCCTCGAGAGAGATATCAGTCTGGTTATGGTAGTGCAAGTTATGCTAGTCCGTCAAGTCCAGCCTTGCAAATGACGGCCCCTTCGCATGTGGGAATTCAACCCGAAAGGACCGCGAGCTATCCAACATTTCCTTGGTATGACGCACGAAGAGATGTACAAATTGTTCTTCAGACCACAAATAATGTGTCCGGGCATCACTGAGGATGCAGGTCTGAGTTGCAATCGCCCGGATACCCAAGTAAGTAGCCCCGCATCCGAACACACTGTCCATTTTATTTATAGCAACGGTGCCCTAAAAAATAAAAACCGCTCTTGGTCTAGCATTGGATAGCGAAGGCAAAGTTGATCAGGTGTCCGGCCCCCCTCCCTGAGACCTCACTAGATCCCGTGCTAACCAGGATGTTGGAGATCGCGCCTTATCAAGCGCCCTTGGGAGAAGATAAAGGGGGGAACAAGGAGGTTAGCGCCTCTGTGAAGGAGGTTAGCCGGGGAAGAGGGACTGAAACTTCCTCTCCCCAGGGAAGGAAGAGGACCGCCTCCGAGGACCCGGAGACAATGGTCTCCAAACGGGGGAAGAAATCTTCACCGGAGGGTCCTGCCTCGGGGGCTACCCTGGCCGCACTATGCCCTCAAGGGGATCAGCCCTCCACCGAGCTGTAAGCAAAAGGGTACTTAATAATGAAAATATCTCGCTTTGCTTCTGAGGAAAATAACCAAAGCATTTATCTTGCAGTTCGGATCTTAGCCCTTCTCAGCAGAGCTCGTCTTCAGGGGATCTTCTTCCAGAGATGATGGATAGCGAAACACCTCCCCCTGCCACACCGCCTCACGAGGCGGGCGACCCCGAGGTGTCATCGCAGAGGGTTTCTCCTGATCCGGCAAGGCCAGAAGGTAATCCTATGGCCACCCGAAGTCCTCAGTATCCGGCTCTTGAAGAGAGCAATCAAAAGAGTCTGGCACCGCCTGGTGTGCGGTCGGACGTACTGAGGGATCTGCTAGAGAAAGCGGCTATCTTAGAAGAGCACCGTACGTTGATGGGTATGGTGATTGAAAGGATTTCGTCCGCCGAAAGCGGGTTGCATGAAGCCCTTATGAGTCTACTAACAGGTTTTGAGGTACGTGAAATGATGTACATTTTTGACAGTACCGCACATTTTTAAATGTGCCCTGTGTAGATAGTAGCCCCTGAGACTCTGGTTGTCATCGAAAACGGGGGCAAACAGAGGATCATAGTCCCAGGTAATAACCAGACTGCCTGTATGCGCATGTGGTTGAAGCTCCGGCGGCTAGCCGGACTGATGGGTTTGCCGAACTAAAGCGGCAGCTAGATGCGGCAGATGCCGACATCGTGCTTGTCAACAAGCGGCTTGACGAGGCACAGGGGAGGTGATTTTTCTGGTGATTGTCACGTAATAAGAGCAGCATGATGCCAGTATCTTTAATATATTGTGACTGCAGATGGAGCTGCCACCGTGGAGATCCTTCGAGCGGGGCTTGCCCGAGCCAAGTAGCAAGCAAGGAGTAGCAATGTGGCCGCTTTAAAGGAGGCCGGAGAGTTAAGGGCCGAACAGGCCGCGCATTGCGAGAGCAAGGAAAAAATAGCCAAGATGGCTGTAGAGTTAAAAGATGCTGCTGACCGTTACTAGCTTCTTGAAGAAGAAAACCGCGCAAAGGAGATAGACCTGGAAAAGGCCCGGGTGGCTGCCAAGGAAGCCTGCTCCCAAATTAGAGCGACGAAGGAGGAGCTGCATCAAGCTGCGGATATTGTATCCAGGAAGCCCTTCTTGTTGTGGACTAAGTTCGGGGATCCGAACTATGCACCTCTAGACCGGCTATGGAGTTCTGCGGACGCCTACATGGATTTGGCTGCAAGTGCTGCTGATGCGGCCGAGTACTTCAAGGATCGGAAAGATCACGAAGTGGTAAAACTATTTTGGTCACAGTTTCATGCTCCAGCCCGTCCGCTGTTGTTGAATGAGCAAATGGCCGAGTGGGCCGAGCTCCATAGATTATCCGGACTTACCATGAGGTCCGTTGTGGATCATCTGTGGCCGAGAGGGCCAAGGCCGAATAGCTACTTTAGCTTAGTGCAACAATTCCTTGGTGTTGTGCCACACATCAATGCTGTAAAGAGGTCGGCGTGCATAGAAGGCTCGCAGATGGCCCTTGCCCGTGTCAAAACATACTGGGCAGAGATGGATGCCACCACTGTCGCGGCACAGGGTTCGGCCATAGGCCGAGTGGCTGCCGAGCACTACTTTGAAGAAGTTCTTAAAGGCGCTCGTTCGATAGAGGCTCAGTGCTCGAAGAATATTATGTTTGAGTGACATGTATTCCCATTGTAAAAACAATGTTTTATTGAGTTTATCAAGGCTATATTTATACTTTTGCCCAAAAGTACTATGATGCCTCCAGTGCGGCCGTTTACGTATACATGTATATAACCTGAAAGATGGCAGTCGTCGGCTTCAGTCCCCACGCATATAATGCGGGGGTGTTTGCAAAAGACGCATGTTCACACTTGATCCAATGTCTTGGTCCATTAAGGAGGTGATAGCGCAGCGAACTAGGCAATCAGACTATAATGCTTTAACACTTTCACTTAGCCAGAGGAGTTTGACAGTGGGGCTACTATATAGCCCCTGGTGGCTCCGCGCTCATCCGAATTTGGGGTGCATACATGCCTGGCTGGGAAACGGCCCTTCATTAAGGCGGAGGAATCCCGAAGATTCCGCTAGGTCATTGAGTGGTTGACCGGTCTCACGCTATATCATGACAGTCAATTTTCGGCTTTCTCTACTAAGGTGCTCGTCCGGGTGAACCAGGGCACAATCGCAGTAGTTCTCCTGGTGCCGCCTTAGCCGATAGAGTGGAACGTAAGGCAGCAAAACATAGGAGCCGGGCAAACCCAACATTTGACCAAAGACATGATTCGGAGCTGATGCATATAAGGCCAAACTCGCGACGCCGAACACTCCCTAAGGTATTCGGTCTTTATGATGTAAACTGGGCTTAAGCAGTGCCCTTTGTAATAAGCCCCTGGTGTCCAGGTACGTGCAATATTCTGACATGGCCACATGCCAATACGTTAGCATCTTTCTCAATTGTACTGAGAATTCGGGGGATGTGTATCAACAAGAGACAGTAAAAAAGGTTTACGCAGGGTCTTAATCTAAAAAGAATCCTTGGAACGGGTCCCTGCTGCACGTCTGTGCCTATGTCTCTGTTGTGCCGTATCCTGGACGGGTGTAGCACGATGGTCATCTGTAAAAGAGAGGAACTTAGTTGAAAAGTTGTCGTGCAAAAAGGTAGGTTATACTAAATAAACCATGTACAGTTCAAGATGAGTAAAGTTGAGCCTAATTGCCACTTGTTTGCGCGCGTTGAGCCCCTTGTATTGTAATAGGGGTATAGCCATCAAACCTGTATCAATTACATATAGCTGCACCGGACTCGTCTAACCGCGTCCGTGGTCTTAACGACCTGGCAGATGCTTTAGTTGGTGAGGCTGTTTATTGTGCGGCTGCCAAGTTAGCCGCACGGTCTTCCGCGCGCAAGGAGCACTCAATATTTCCATTTACTGTAATGATGCCGCGTGGACCGGGCATCTTAAGCATGAGAGAAGCGTAATGCGGTATTGCATTAAAGCGAGCGAAAGCTTCGCGTCCGAGTAGTGCTTGATAGCCACTTTGGAACGGAGCGATGTGGAAGGTTAGCTTTTTGCTGCGGAAGTTATCGGAAAGCTGAATATAACCTCTAGTAGCAGGGAGCCCGTGCAGTGGGCTTCTGGGCCTGGCGTTACTCCTTTAAAGGTAGTATTGCTATGGCTAATTTTTGTTGGGTCTATCCCCATTTTGCAGACTGCGTCCTGATATATCAGGTTTAAACTACTGCCGCCGTCCATCAGGACTCGTGTGAAGTGGTATCCGTCAATTATCGGGTCTAACACCAAGGCAGCCCATCCTGCATGCCGGATACTTGCCGAGTAATCCCGATGGTCAAAGGTGATCGGTTGGGACGACCAGTGGCAGAACTCCACGGTGATAGGCCTTGGGGCATGTGTCTTCAAGGGTGCCGCGGTAATAGGTCTAGAAAGAATTGGTCCAAGAAACTTGATTATGCATTATGAGCCTATAGAACTGCATATAAAAATCCTATGGGTATGTCTCCATATAAAATGGTTTATGGAAAAGCATGTCACTTACCTCTCGAACTAGAACATAAGGCATATTGGGCCATTAAAGAGCTCAATTATGATTTCAAACTTGTCGGTGAGAAGAGACTATTTGACATTAGTTCACTTGATGAATGGAGAACCCAGGCCTATGAGAATGCCAAACTGTTTAAAGAAAAAGTTAAAAGATGGCATGACAAAAGGATACAAAGGCGTGAGTTTAATGTAGGTGATTATGTTTTGCTATACAACTCTCGTTTAAGATTTTTTTTGCAGGAAAACTCCTCTCTAAATGGGAAGGTCCTTACGTTATCGAGGAGGTCTGTCATTCCGGTGCCATAAAAATCAACAACTTCGAAGGCACAAACCCGAAGGTGGTGAACGGCCAAAGAATTAAACATTATATCTCAGGTGATCCCAAAAATGTTGAAACCGGTGTTATTAATACAGTAACCCCAAAGGAGTACATAAGGGACACTTTCCAGAATGTTTCAGACTCTAAAAAGGAAGAGGTATGTGGTACGGTAAGTAAGCCGACTCCAAAATAGTTCTAATGGCAATTTTTCTCTATTTTGGAATATTTAAGAAAATAGGAAAATAATAAGTAGTACGAAAAGGACACGAGGCATCCACGAGGGTGGAGGGCGCGCCCTACCCCCTGGGGGCGCCTCCCTGCCTCGTGGGCACCTCGTGTGCCCTTCGGACTCTGATTTCTTGCACGATACTTCTTTTGGTCGGTAAAAATTCATTATATAATCTCCCAAAAGTTTTGACCACCGTACCACGCAAATATCTCATGTTTTTGTTTCGAGCTGTCTCTGCTGTAGATTTAGAGCAAGATGTCATCTCAAGACTCCGATGGAGAGAGCTATGTCTCACATCTCATTGCTGACCCAAAGACCTATGGGGACCTATCTCCTTATGTTCGAACTACGGATGATGAGGAGGATGCTCATTTGATGAGGATCGACGATTCAAGTTTGGAGGAGGGGGATGTCCCTCTACCTCAACCTGGGGACATGCACGTGAAGTTCAAGAAGTCTAGTCTCCCTAAGAGGGCTAACCGGTCTAATAACCGATCTATTCCTTCTCGTTTTCGGCAGAAGAGCAAAGGAGATTTATGTGACAAGATCTTGAAGCTGGAGTTGGAGGTCGATGATTTAAAGGAGTAAATTGCTCTCCTCAACTACAATATGAAAAAGCTGAAGGCACAATTGTCATCATCACCATCATCATCATCATCACCAAAGGAGAACTGAGTATTGGGTATGGGCACTCCCCTTGGCAACTGCCAAGCTTGGGGGAGTGCCCCGGTATCGTATCACCATCACACCTTTATCTTTACCATTTTTCTTAGTTCAATCCTTTTTGGTTATATCTTGATCTAGTAGAATAAAGTTTAGTATGATCTAGCTTTGAGTTTTGTGTTGATGCTTATCTATGTAATCGAGTCTGTGAGCTATATATAATAAAGATTAGTTTTGAGCCAAGGGCTTGGTTATCTTGCTATGATCTTGAGGAAATAGAAAAAAAGAAAGAATAAAAAGAAATAAAGAGATCATATTGATCTTATGGAGAGTAATGACTTCACATATAAAGAGTATGATGAATAAAAGTTGTTGAGAGTTGACAAACATAGTTTTGGTCATCGTGGCAATTAATAGGAAGTAATAAATAAAGAGAGGTTTTCACATATAAATATACCATATTGGACATCTTTTATGATTGTGAGCACTCATTATAATATGACATGCTAAAAAGTTGATGTTGGACAAGGAAGACAACGTAATGGGTTATGTTTTCTTATATCCGAAATAAATTATATTGTCATGGATCATCCAACATGTTGAGCTTGACTTTCCTCCTTATGCTAGCCAAATTCTTTGCACCATGTAGAGATACTACTTGTGCTTCCAAATATCCTTAAACCCAGTTTTGCCATGAGAGTCCACCATATCTACCTATGGATTGAGTAAGATCCTTCAAGTAAGTTGTCATTGTTACAAGCAATAAAAATTGCTCTCTAAATATGTATGATTTATTAGTGTGGAGAAAATAAGCTTTATACGAGCTTGTGATACGGAAGAAATAAAAGCGACAAACTGCATAATAAAGGTCCTTATCACAACTAGCAATATAAAGTGATGTTCTTTTGCATTAAGATTTTGTGCATCCAACCATAAAAGCACATGACAACCTCTACTTCCCTCTACGAAGGGCCTATCTTTTATTTTTGTCCTATACCTTATACAAGAGTCATGGTGTCGGTGGGAAACGACACCTATGGGATCACTGGGATCCCTTCTACAGTTGGCGGGCGTGGGGTTGTGCAAAGAGCGGGTCTGGCGGTTAGCACAAGGATCATTTACCCAAGTTCGGGCTGCTGAGACGCGTAATACCCTAGTCCTGCTTTGATGTATATTTGAGTGTTCTTGAGTTCTTGAACTAGCTACGGTGTCTCTCTAGTTCCAAAGATCTGGATCCCCCTCCAGTACGCCTCGGGCCTCCTTTTATAGACAAAAAGGGGTCGCCACAGTGGCACACAAGAGGTGGAAAGGTGTGCAGTGGCTGAGTCTATCCTTTGGCACCGTTGGACAAACACATTTAATGCGCTGCCGACATGTCCTTCTTGCTTTATCGGGGACGACAAGGAAGCTCGTCCCAGCTGGCGCCGCCTCGCCTGGCTCCGACGCGCGTCCGAGCTGACGAGGAGTTGTAGCGCCACATTGGCTGGATGCTGGGCTGGCATGATGGCGGAGCTTTCACGAAGATCTGCATGCCACCACACAGGTGCTTGCTGAGTCAGTGTGGAGGCCGCACGCTGCCACGCAGACGCCTGCCCAACTGGTTGAGCTAGCAGCTACATGGGAGCAGCGATGGAGTCTTGGCAGAGGTGGGCCTGGCTGCGTCCCTGCAGATGTCCTCGACAAGGGTCTTCTCCTCTAGCCATGTGTAGGAGTTTGAATCCCTCTGGAAATTCATAGTCCAGGACCTCATCGGTGAATCATAGGGGGTGTGCGGCGCCCCTGTATTTGGGTGTGCCGGTTTTGACACCGACAGTCTTGCCGTGGCCCCGCAATCGTCCCCGGCAAGGATCTTGCCGGGGGTCTCATGGATTTCCTTGGCAAGGATCTCGCCAAGGATCGTCGTCTTCTGGTTCTCATCTAATCTTGCGTATTTATGATCTCTACAAAGAGCTGCATGCCACCATGGAGGTGCCTCCCGAGCCTTGGTTTCGATGTGGCTGATGGCATCGGAAACCCTTGGGCTCAAGGGTGGCGCGCTCTACTGGCGTCAGGAAAGTTGCCCCGGCAAGAGTCTTGCCGGGGGAGTCCACCTCGCCTTCTTTCTCTCTTTGTGCCCCTGGTCTTGGCGTTGCTCTGGCTGTCTTGCGCTCTGGCATCCCTCCTCTGCCCTACTCAGTGCGACCGTGGACGCGGCTCTGACTGCCCGTGCACAAGTAAAGGGGTGCAAAAGGAGAGCCCCTCCTTTTGTACACCGACAGGAGCCCCCGGTCCTAGGCCACACATAAGCACGACGCGTTGTTGGGCCAGGCCCGGAATGGTGCGCGGGCAGGAAGGGCGGATTTTTACTGCAGTAACTTTTTTGTCCGCTGCGCTTCCCCACGACCCGCGTTGAACATGTGACGTGGGGGGTCATGCGTGACGTGGGGATCATGCGTGGGGCGGTTTTCACATGCATGTGTCATATCGTGGTAAAGAGGCGGCTCGCGCCTTCCCCATGAAAAGAGGAAAACGCACAGGCGCGGCTCATGTACTGAGTGGACTTGGGTCGTGGTCTTCAAGGCGCCCGCGCCCCGCGATCACGGGGTGGAGAACAGTTGCCTCACCCGTCCCCTTGATTTCTGCTTGCTCGCCACATGTCCACTGTGCCCCCAAGGTGGCAGGCGTCGGACGCGTGGGGGGCATGGTCCTTAAATAACGACGCCGGAAGTCGGGCCGTCGCCGATTGGAGCGGCAGGTCGGTCCCGATTCCCTGCGCCCCTGATGGCCGGATTGGCTGAGTGGGGCGGCCGAGCCCCGACCCCGCCCCTTTATAAGAAGGGGGAGGGGATGGCATCCCACAATCTTTCACCATTCCTCTCCTTCCACCTCGGCTCCGTTCTTCCATCTGCCATGGCGAGAGGGGGCGTCGACCCTTCGACGGTGGCGGCAAGGGTCTCTGCTCGACAGCGCGTCCCTCCTTCCCAAGAGCTTGCGGCGGCGGAGCCGGCCATGAGAGGAAAGGGGAGGGGGCGAGGCCGAGGTCGACGTGGTGCTCGGGGAAGAGGGGGACGGGGCAGCGCACCGGCCTTGCCTCCGCCAGCGATGCCTCCTCCAATGGAGGGCCACGTCGGGGACTAGCCTTGTGAGTTCTTCATCAGGCTGTGCCGCCCACTGCGCCGTCGCCTTCATCTCCCTGCTCCATTTGCTCGGGAGATGGATCTCGATCCGCCCCAGACCCTGAGGATGCATATGAGGGGCTGCGGGAACGACGGCACGCAGGTTGACATTGACTTTCCCGCCCCTCATGTCATGTATCTTCATCGCGAATGGAAGACTTTTGCTCGTATCCACAGCCAGACGGAGGGGCTCGTTCTCTATTTCAAATTAATGGAGAACGGCCTGCTCTCCATCAAGGTCTTTGGAGACACTGGAACTCGCCTCAAGTGCTGCATGGAGAGCTCCTCCGATGACGAAGGCTCTTCCTCAAGCGAGAGTGACGAGGAGGACAGCGACGACGAGGGCGTCGGGCGGGGGAACACCGACTCCGACTTCGACTGACCGCGCCGCCCCTTGATGACCCACAAGTATAGGGTATCTATCTAGTCCTTTCGATAAGTAAGAGTGTCGAACCCAACGAGGAGCAAAAGGAAATGATAAGCGGTTTCCAGCAAGGTATTCTCTGCAAGTACTGAAATAAGTGGTAACAGATAGTTTTGTGATAAGATAATTTGTAACGAGCAACAAGTAACAAAAGTAAATAAGGTGCAGCAAGGTGTCCCAATCCTTTTTGTAGCAAAGGACAAGCCTGGACAAACTCTTATATGATGTAAAGCGCCCCCGAGGACACATGGGGATATCGTCAAGCTAGTTTTCATCATGTTCATATGATTCGCGTTCGGTACTTTGATAATTTGGTATGTGGGTGGACCGGTGCTTGGGTGATGTCCTTACTTGGACAAGTATCCCACTTATGATTAACCTCTATTGCAATCATCTGCAACTACAACAAAAGTATTAAGGTAAACCTAACCATAGCATGAAACATATGGATCCAAATCAGCCCCTTACGAAGCAACATAAACTAGGGTTTAAACTTCTGTCACTCTAGCAACCCATCATATACTTATTACTTCCCAATGCCTTCCTCTAGGCCCAAATAATGGTGAAGTGTCATGTAGTCAACGTTCACATAGCACCACTAGAGGAGAGACAACATACATCTTATCAAAATATCGAACGAATATCAAATTCACATGACTACTAATAGCACGACTTCTCCCATGTCCTCAGGAACAAAAGTAACTACTCACAAAGCATAAACATGTTCATAATCAGAGGGGTATTAATATGCATATAGGATCTGAACATATGATCTTCCACCAATTAAACCAACTGGCATCAACTACAAAGACTAATTAACACTACTAGCAACCTACTAGCACCAATCCCGGACTTGGAGACAAGAATTGGATACAAGAGATGAACTAGGGTTTTGAGAGGAGATGGTGTTGATGAATATGTTGATGGAGATTGCCCTCTCTCTATGAGAGGAGCTTTGGTGATGACGATGGCGATGATTTCCCCCTCCGGGAGGGAAGTTTCCCCGGTAGAATAGCTCCGCCAGAGCCCTAGATTGGTTCCACCAAGGTTCCGCCTCGTGGCGGCGGAGTTTCGTCCGAGAAGATGGCTTATGATTTTTTTCCATCGAAAGACTCCATATAGCAGAAGATGGCCACCAGAGGGCCACCAGGGGGCCCATGAGGTAGGGGGGCGCGCCCAGGGGGTAGGGCGCGCCCCCCACCCTCGTGGGCAGGGTGTGGCCCCCTGGTGAAGTTCTTGCTCCCAGTATTTTTCATATATTTGTAAAACATCTTCCGTGAAGTTTCAGGACTTTTGGAGCTGTGCAGAATAGGTCTCTAATATTTGCTCCTTTTCCATCCCAGAATCCCAGCTGCCGGCATTCTCCCTCTTTATGTAAACCTTGTAAAATAAGAGAGAATAGGCATAAGTATTGTGACATAATGTGTAATAACAACCCATAATGCAATAAATATTGATATAAAAGCATGATGCAAAATGGACGTATCAACTCCCCCAAGCTTAGACCTCGCTTGTCCTCAAGCGAAAAGCCGAAATCGAAAAATATGTCCACATGTTTAGAGATAGAGGTGTCGTTAAAAATAAAATACGGACATGAGGGCATTATGATCATTCTTAGAACAGCAACTCATATAATTCTTTGTCATATAATCTCTAATGCTAGAGTAATAATTCAATCACAATATGAAGTATGAATCGTAAATGTCATTGAAAACTAACAAACTACAATCTCAGTCATTGAAGCAATTGCAATTTATCATAACATAGGAAAGAGTTAATGTATAAGAGCTTTTCAGCAAGTCCACATACTCCACTATCATATAATCTTTCACAATTGCTGACACTCACGCAATACTTATGGGTATGGAGTTTCAATCGGACACAGAGAAAGATAGGGGCTTATAGTTTTGCCTCCCCATGTTTTACCTCAAGGGTAATGTCAACAGTAATAGTTCATGAAAACTCACATCCAATTAGCCATATATACCAGGATCTTTCCAACATATTGTGCTTGCCAAAGGATAAAGTGTAAAAAGGAAGGGTGAAAATCACCATGACTCTTATGCAATGTAGGAGATAAAAAGTAAAAGATATGCCCTTCACAGAGGGAAGCAGAGGTTGTCATGCGCTTTTATGGTTGGATGCACAAAATCTTAATGCGAAAGAGCGTCACTTTATATTGCCACTTGTGATATGGACCTTTATTATGCAGTCTGTCGCTTTTATTACTTCCATATCACACGCTCGTATAAATCTTATTTCCTCCACACCAATCAATCATACATATTTAGAGAGCAATTTTTTTATTGCTTGCACCGATGACAACTTACCTGATGGATCTTACTCAATCCATAGGTAGATATGGTGGACTCTTATGGCAAGACTGGTTTAAGGGTATTTGGAAGCACAAGTAGTATCTCTACTTGGTGCAATGAATTTGGCTAGCATGAGGGGGAAAGGCAAGCTCATCATGTTGGAAGATCCAAGACAATATAATTTATCTCAGATATAAGGAAACATAACCCATTATGTTGTCTTCCTTGTCCAATGTCAACTCCTTAACATGTCATATTTTAATGAGTGATCACAATCATAAAAGATGTCCAAGATAGTATATTTATATGTGAAGACCTCTCTTTCTTTATTACTTCCTATTAATTGCAACGATGACCAAAACTGTGTTTGTCAACCCTCAACAACTTTTATTCATCATACTCTTTCTATGTGAGCTCATTACTCTCCATAAGACTTACATGATCTCTTTGTTTATTTTTATTTCTTTCTCTTTTCTTTTATTCACTTAGGATCATGGAAAAATAATCAAGCCCTTGACTCAATACTAATCTTTATTATATAGCTCACGGACTCGATTACATAGAAGGATAATAAAGCAAAACTCACAACTAGATCACGCTAAAAAAATTTGTTCTACTATATCAAGATATTACCAAAAGGATCGAACTGAGAAAAACGGTAAAGATAAAAGTGATAGTGATGCGATACCGGGGCACTCCCCCAAGCTTGGCAGTTGCCAAATGGAGTGCCCATACCCATGTGATTATGTCTCCTTTGTTGGTGAAGAAGGTGGAGTTGTTGATGATGGATAGTCGCACATCGAGCATAGGAGGTCTTCTAACTTGCGGATAATGCCCTTGAGTGCGATGATATGCTCCTTCAACAAAATATTTTCACGTGTGAGATACTTATTTTGTATACGAGCTAGCTCAATCATCTTGAAAGCTTCAATTTCTGTTGGGGTAAGAAGATTGTGATCCAGTTGAAGGGTGTCTTCTATTGCCGGAACTTGGTCCTCCATGGCCTTCTTGATCCCTTCATCCTTGTTGATCTCCATGGGTTCTTCTCTCTTCAGCTCTATCTTCATTAGCCAAGCATCATTGCCCTCATGGTTGGAGGAGGAGGGAGATGACATAGTGCCTGGCCTTGACAACCCTGATAGAAAACAGCTCGAAACAAAGACAGGAGATTTTTGCGTGATACGGGAGTCAAAACCCCCGGGAGATTATATAATGATTTTTTACCGACCAAAATACGTGTCGTGTACGAAAACGGAGTCCGAAGAGCACACGAGGTGCCCACGAGGTAGGGGGGCGCGCCCTCCACCCTCGTGGAGGCCTCGTGTCCTTCCCGGACTGCTTCTTATTTTTCTATTTTTCTAAATATTCCAAAACGGAGAAATATTGCCTTAAAAACTGTTTTGGAGTCGGTTTGCTTACCGTACCACATACCTATTCCTTTTCGGAGTCTAAAACGTTCCGGAAAGTGTCCTTATGTATTCCTCCGGGGTTACGGTTTCAATAACATTGGTTTCAACATATATGGGATTACCTGAGATATAGTGTTTGATTCTTTGATCGTTCACCACCTTCGGATTTGTGCCTTCGAAGTTGTTGATTTTTATGGCACCGGAACAGTAGACCTCCTCGATAACGTAAGGACCTTCCCATTTAGAGAGAAGTTTTCCTGCAAAAAATCTTAAATGGGAGTTGTATAGCAATACATAATCACCTACATTAAACTCACGCTTTTGTATCCTTTTGTCATGCCATCTTTTAACTTTTTCTTTAAACAACTTGGCATTTTCGTAGGCTTGGGTTCTCCATTCATCAAGTGAGCTAATATCAAATAACCTCTTCTCACCGGCAAGTTTAAAATCATAATTAAGTTCTTTAATAGCCCAATAAGCCTTGTGTTCTAGTTCGAGAGGTAAGTGACATGCTTTTCCATAGACCACTTTATACGGAGACATACCCATAGGATTTTTATATGCAGTTCTATAGGCCCATAATGCATCATCAAGTTTCTTGGACCAATTCTTTCTAGACCTATTAACAGTCTTTTGCAAAATTAATTTGAGTTCTCTATTACTCAATTCTACTTGACCACTAGACTGAGGGTGATAAGGAGATGCAATTCTATGATTAACATCATATTTAGCAAGCATTTTACGGAAAGCACCATGAATAAAATGTGAACCACCATCAGTCATTAAATATATAGGGACTCCAAATCTTGGAAAAATAACTTCTTTAAGCATTTTAATAGAAGTGTTATGATCAGCACTACTAGTTGGAATAGCTTCTACCCACTTAGTAACGTAATCAACAGCAACTAAAATATGTGTATAACCATTAGAGGAAGGAAAAGGTCCCATATAGTCAAAGCCCCAAACATCAAATGGTTCAATAACAAGTGAATAATTCATAGGCATTTCTTGACGTCTACTAATATTACCAATTCTTTGACATTCATCACAAGATAAGACAAACTTACGGGCATCCTTAAAGAGAGTAGGCCAATAAAAACTAGATTGCAGTACCTTATGTGCAGTTTTATCTCCAGCATGGTGTCCTCCATAAGCTTCGGAGTGACACTTGCATAGGATCTGTTCCTGTTCATGCTCAGGTACACAACGTCTAATAACACCATCTACTCCTTCTTTATAAAGATGTGGGTCATCCCAAAAGTAATGCCTCAAATCATAGAAGAACCTTTTCTTTTGCTGGTATGTGAAACTAGGTGGTATAAACTTAGCAACAATGTAATTAGCTTAATCAGCATACCATGGAGCAGTATGAGAAGCATTTATAACATTTAATTGCTCATCAGGAAAGCTATCATCAATAGGTAGTGGGTCATCAAGCACATTTTCTAACCTAGACAAGTTGTCTGCAACGGGGTTCTTAGCTCCTTTTCTATCAATAATGTGCAAATCAATTTCTTGTAGCAAGAGAACCCATCTAATAAGTCTAGGTTAGCATCTTTCTTTTCCATAAGATATTTAATAGCAGCATGATCAGTGTGAATAGTTACTTTAGAATCAACAATATATGGTCTAAACTTATCACAAGAAAATACAACCGCTAAGAATTCTTTTTCAATAGTAGCATAATTTCTTTGAGCACTGTCTAGAGTTTTACTAGCATATTGAATAACATTTAGTTTCTTATCAACTCTTTGTCCTAGAACAGCACCTACAGCATAATCACTAGCATCACACATAATTTCAAAGGGTAAATTCCAATCAGGTGGCTGAACAATAGGTGCAGAAATCAATGCTTTCTTAAGTATTTCAAATGCTTCTACACAATCATCATCAAAGACAAATGGTATATCTTTTTGTAATAAATTAGTCAGAGGCCGAGAAATTTTTGAGAAGTCCTTAATGAACCTCCTATAAAAACCGGCATGAGCAAGGAAACTTCTTATACCTTTGATGTCCTTGGGACATGGCATCTTTTCAATAGCATCAACCTTGGCTTTATCAACTTCAATACCTCTTTCAGAAACTTTATGCCCCAGGACAATACCTTCATTAACCATAAAGTGGCACTTTTCCCAATTCAAGACAAGATTAGTTTCCTTCACATCTCTGCAAAACTCGATCAAGGTTGCTCAAGCAATCATCAAAAGAAGATCCATAGACGGAAAAGTCGTCCATGAAAACCTCACAAATCTTTTCACAAAAGTCAGAGAATATAGCCATCATGCATCTTTGAAAGGTAGCAGGTGCATTACATAAACCAAAAGGCATACATCTATAAGCAAAAGTACCAAAAGGGCATGTAAAAGTAGTCTTTGATTGATCTTTGGCTGACACAGGTATTTGAGAGAAACCAGAATAACCATCTAGAAAGCAAAAATGTGTATGTTTGGACAATCTTTCTAGCATTTGATCAATAAAAGGTAAGGGGTAATGATCTTTTTTAGTAGCCTTATTTAATTTGTGGAAATCAATTACCATCCTATAACCTGTAATAATTCTTTGAGGAATCAATTCATCTTTATCATTAGGAACAACAGTAATACCTCTCTTCTTAGGGACACGACAGGGCTTACCCATTGACTATCAGCAACGGGATAAATTATACCTGCCTCAAGGAGCTTTAGTATCTCCTTTCTTACCACTTCTTTCATTTTAGGATTTAGCCAGCGTTGATGATCACGAACTGGTTTAGCATCTTCTTCCAAATTAATTTTATGTTGACATAGAGTGGGACTAATGCCCTTAAGATCATCAAGAGTATACCGAATAGCAACACGGTGCTTCTTCAGAGTTTTCAATAATCTCTCTTCCTCATGCTCTGAGAGGTTAGCACTAATAATAATAGGATATATCTTTTTTTCATCAAGATAAGCATATTTAAGAGTATCAGGTAACGGTTTAAGCTCAAATATGGGATCACCCTTGGGTGGAGGAGGATCCCCTAGGATTTCAACAGGTAAATTGTTTTTAAGAATAGGTTCTTGTTTGAAGAATACTTCATCTAATTCCCTTCTTTCATTCATAAACATATCATTTTCATGGTCTAGCAAGTATTGTTCTAAAGGATCACTAGGAGGTACGACAATAGAAGCAAGACCAATAATTTCATCCTTACTAGGTAATTCTTCTTCACGGTGTTGTCTACTAAATTTAGAAAAAATAAATTCATGAGTCATATCATCTAAACTAATAGTAACAACATCTCTTTTACAATCTATGGTAGCATTAACAGTATTTAAGAAGGGACTACCAAATATAATGGGACAAAAGCTATCTTGTGGGGAACCAAGAACAAGAAAATCAGCAGGATATTTAGTTTTCCCACATAAGACTTCAACATCTCTAACAAATTCTCATTGGTGAAATAGTATCTCGATTAGCAAGTTTAATTGTGACATCAATATCTTCCATCTCAATAGGTGCAATATCATGCATAATTTCTCTATAAAGGCTAATAGGTATTGCACTAGCACTAGCACCCATATCACATCAGCCATGATAACAATGATCTCCTATTTTGACAGAAATAACAGGCATGCCTACCACAGGTCTAGGTTTATCTTTATCACGGGGTTTAGCAATTCTAGCAGTTTCATTACAGAAATAAATAACATGCCCATCTATATTATCAGACAAGAGATCTTTAACAATAGCAATATTAGGTTCAACTTTAACTTGCTCAGGAGGTGTATATGTTTTAATATTGCTTTTATGAACCACAGTTGAAGCTTTAGCATGATCCTTTATCCTAACAGGGAAAGGTGGTTTCTCAACATAAGAAGTAGGAACAATAGGATCATTATAAGTGATAGTCTTTTCTTCAACTTTAATAGGTGCAGCTACTTTTACTTCTATGGGAGGATGATATTTAAACCACTTCTCCTTGGGGAGATCAACATAAGCAGCAAAAGATTCACAGAAAGAAGCTACTATCTCAAAGTCAAGTCCATATTTAGTGCTAAATTTACGAAAAATATCGGTATCCATAAAAGATTTAACACAATCAAAACTAGGTGTCATATCTGACTCCTTACCATTGTCGAGGTCCCAATCTTCAGAGTTGCGTTTAATTCTTTCCAATAAATCCCATTTGAATTCAATAGTCTTCATCATAAAAGAGTCAGCACAAGAAGTATCAAGCATGGTGCGATTGTTACCAGAAAACCGAGCATAAATTTTTTGAATAATCATTTCTCTTGAGAGCTCATGATTGGGGCATGAATATAACATTGATTTAAGCCTCCCCCAAGCATGAGCGATGCCTTCTCTTTCGCGAGGCCAAAAATTATATATATAATTGTGATCACGATGAACAAGATGCATAGGATAAAACTTCTGATGAAATTCCAATTTCAATCATTTGTAATTCCAAGACCTCATACCATCACATAGCCTATACCATGTCGATGCATCTCCCCTCAAATATAAGGGGAAGACCTTCTTCTTAACAACATCTCCGGGTACACCTGCAAGCTTAAATAATCCACAAACTTCATCCACATATATCAAATGTTCATCAGGATGTTTTGTTCCATCTCCTAAAAAGGATTAGCTAGTAGTTTTTCTATCATACCCAAAGGAACTTCAAAGCAAGCATTTTCATTTTTATATTCATTTTCAATAGGTTCAGTAGGTTGAGGAGCAACTCTTTGCTCTACTGGTCGGGGTGAAGATACCCCGAACAAGCCCCTCAGAGGATTACCTTCCATGGTAACAAGTGACAGTAAATTTCAGCACACTATATAAATTTTTCCTTACCAAATTCCACCTACCAAAGGCGCTTCACTCCCCGGCAACGGCACCAGAAAAGAGTCTTGATGACCCACAAGTATAGGGGATCTATCGTAGTCCTTTCGATAAGTAAGAGTGTCGAACCCAACGAGGAGCAGAAGGAAATGATAAGCGGTTTCCAGCAAGGTATTCTCTGCAAGTACTGAAATAAGTGGTAACAGATAGTTTTGTGATAAGATAATTTGTAATGAGCAACAAGTAACAAAAGTAAATAAGGTGCATCAAGGTGGCCCAATCCTTTTTGTAGCAGAGAACAAGCCTGGACAAACCCTTATATGATGTAAAGCGCTCCCGAGGACACATGGGAATATCGTCAAGCTAGTTTTCATCACGTTCATATGATTCACGTTCGGTACTTTGATAATTTGGTATGTGGGTGGACCGGTGCTTGGGTGTTGTCCTTACTTGTACAAGCATCCCACTTATGATTAACCTCTATTGCAAGCATCCACAACTACAACAAAAGTATTAAGGTAAACCTAACCATAGCATGAAACATATGGATCCAAATCAACCCCTTACGAAGCAACGCATAAACTAGGCTTTAAGCTTCTGTCACTCTAGCAACCCATCATCTACTTATTACTTCACAATGCCTTCCTCTAGGCCCAAATAATGGTGAAGTGTCATGTAGTCGACGTTCACATAACACCACTAGAGGAGAGACAACATACATCTCATCAAAATATCGAACGAATACCAAATCCACATGACTACTAATAGCAAGACTTCTCCCATGTCCTCAGGAACAAAAGTAACTACTCACAAAGCATAATGCATATAGGATCTGAACATATGATCTTCCACAAATTAAACCAAGTAGCATCAACTACAAAGAGTAATTAACACTACTAGCACCAATCCCGGACTTGGAGACAAGAATTGGATACAAGAGATGAACTAGGGTTTTGAGAGGATATGGTGCTGGTGAAGATGTTGATGGAGATTGCCCTCTCTCGATGAGAGGAGCGTTGGTGATGACGATGGCGATGATTTCCCCCTCCGGGGGGGAAGTTTCCCTGGCAGAACAGCTCCGCCAGAGCCCTAGATTGGTTCTGCCAAGGTTCCGCCTCGTGGCGGCGAAGATGCCAAGGTTCCGCCTCGTTTCGTCCGAGAAGATGGCTTGTGATTTTTTTTCCATCGAGAGACTCCATATAGCAGAAGATGGCCACCGGAGGGCCACCAGGGGGCCCACGAGGTAGGGGGCGCGCCCCCACCCTCGTGGGTAGGGCGTGGCCCCCCTGGTGAAGTTCTTGCTCCCAGTATTTTTCATATATTTGGAAAACATCTTCCGTGAAGTTTCAAGACTTTTGGAGCTGTGCAGAATAGGTCTCTAATATTTGCTCCTTTTCCAGCCCAGAATCCCAGTTGTTGGTATTCTCCCTCTTTATGTAAACCTTGTAAAATAAGAGAGAATAGGTATAAGTATTGTGACATAATGTGTAATAACAGCCCATAATGCAATAAATATTGATATAAAAGCATGATGCAAAATGGACGTATCACCCCTCCCTCGGCCATGCGCCCTGCTGAGGGCCTTCCTCGTCAAGCTCTCCATCGGCTCGTTCCCCGTTGCCTTCTTTTTGCCTTCACCTGCCGCACCTGGGAGGAGAAGGGCAAGAATGGGATCACGGGGCACTTATATTTTTTTTAGTTGGTAAGCCTACGGGCCTTGGTAGATTTTAGATCTTGTAATCCCCTTGCTCGTGTACTCATTCTGTATGAATTATACTTGTTTACAACATATGAATGAAAAGAAGGGTGTTTGCCTGGTTTTGCTTGCGCGTGGGCGAGGGCCACACTAAGGAACGCGTCCTCGTTATCTTAAGATAAACATTGTATCCCAGCAACAAGCCTTGCCGTTCTCCTGCTCTATGGCTCGGCTACACTCACGCCCTTAGTGGAGGTAGGGGTCGAGTAGGATTAGGCCCCTCGCTCGCCCTCTTCTCATCGCACTACAACGCCCAAAGTAAGGTTTTCGGACACGGGACAGAGGGAGCAAGATGGTACGAGAGCGAGCGAAGCCTTATATGTTCAAGGTTCATACGGGGGTACAGAGTGGGGGAGAAAGACTTATCTGATGTCGCAGCCCCCGGCAACCTTGGCTTGCCGTGATTGGATCCTTAGACATGCAGCCCCCGGCAACCTTGGCTTGTCGGGGTCGGGGCGTCGGCCTGTTCTCTTTCTTCCAAATAGCTCAGCAGAAATGTCCATGTACCCTGCGAACCAAAGAGGACGGAAAGGAACAAAGAGTCACACACTCGACGTCTATGCTAGGGGCTAGCCGCCGCTAATCACTATTAACCCTAACCGAGGGAGAGACTCAAACTAGCATGCATGCTAAAACTTAGGGCACCAGCGCTTCATTTATTTATGCTCAGGGTCTGCGCCTGGCTTTGTACAAAGGGTTACATGCCTTGCCGGCAAGGCTTGTACAAAAGGTGGCTTGCCGGGGGGCAGCAACCGCGCCTTATGGGTAAAACTTGCGAAGATGATCGATGTTCCAGGAGTTGCTCACTAGAATAGCATCTTCGGTCTCTAGGCGGACTGTGCCGGGCTTGGTGACTCGTATTACCCAATAAGGGCCTTCCCACTTCGGCGTCAACTTGTTGGAATTCTTGGCCGATTGAACGCTCCGAAGAACAAGGTCGCCTTCCTCAAAGCTTCGGGCATGGACCTTGCGGCTATGGTAGCGGCGCAAGGCTTGCTGGTAGCGCGCTGCTCTCACAGCCGCCCGAAGACGATCTTCCTCAAGGAGCGTTGCGTCATCTTGCCGCAACTACTCTTGCTCAAGCTTGTCATAAGCGAGCACTCGAGGTGACCCGTATGTGAGTTCCATGGGGAGAACTGCTTCCGCCCCGTATACCAGGGCGAAGGGTGTCTGGCCGGTGGCTCAATTTGGCGTCATTCTGATTGACCAAAGAACCGCCGGCAACTCATCAATCCAGCGCCTTCCGCTCTTGTGCAGCCTATCAAAAGTCTTTGTCCTCAGGCCTCGCAGTACTTCAGCATTTGCCCTCTCTACCTGGCCGTTGCTCCATGGGTGTGCCACGGAAGCAAAATAGACCTTGTTGCCGAGGTCTTGGATGTATTGCATGAAGGTGTGGCTTGTAAACTGTGTGTCGTTGTCGGTGATGACTCTATTTGGCACACCAAAACGATAGACTAGCCCCTTGAAGAATTTGACGGCTGATTGCGCCGTCACCTTCCTTACTGCTTCCACCTCTGGCCACTTTGTGAACTTGTCGATTGCAACGTACAAGTACTCAAAGCCCCCGACAGCGCGGGGGAAGGGACCTAGTATGTCGAGCCCCCAAACCAAAAATGGCCAGGAGAGAGGAATCGTTTGAAGGGCTTGAGCTGGTTGATGAAGCTTCTTCAAATGGAACTGACATGCTTCACACTTGGTTACTAGTGTCGTTGCATCCTGGAGGGTGGTGGGCTAGAAGAAACCTTGCCAGAATGCCTTGCCGGCAAGGGCCCTCGGCCCTATGTGGGAGCCACATATGCCTCTGTGTACCTCCGCCAACAGCTCCAGTCCTTCCTCCCGGGGAATGCACTTCAATTTCACACCATTTGGTCTCTTTCTGTACATGACATCATCAACGAACTGATACATGGCAGACCGACGGGCTACTTTCTCCGCTTCTTCCTGCTCCTCAGGGAGTTCCCCTGTTTGGAGGAATCGAACGGTATGGTGTGCCCATGCTAGAGCCTGGGGCTCGACGGTAAGGACTAAAGGCATTCCCTCCGCCATGGGAGCGACTGTCTCTACAGCCAGGGCTTGACGCCCCGCCGGAGTCGGTCGCCCCACGGCAGGCTCAGCGTCCATGGAAACATCTTTGCCGGCGGCTCCTGGGAGCCCGGCGGGAAAGTACTTATTGGGGCCTAATTTCCTTTGCTTGTTCTGCTCTGTTGATGGTTCAATGGATGGTTGAGTCAATCGAAGCACAAAAGCACCTGGTTCCACAGGTAGTTTGAAGGTGGCGCGCTTTGACAGGTAGTCGGTGATGTCGTTCTCCACTCGTGGAACATGCTCCGCATGTATACCGTCAAAACGCTCCTACAGCTTCCTCACCTCATCTACATAGGCCTCCATCAACGGGCTTTGATAATCTTTGTTGACTTGTCTGACGACAAGCTGTGAATCACCCCTGACGATGAGCTTCTTAATCCCGAGGCCTGCCGTGATCCTGAGACCGGCAAGCAAACCCTCGTATTTAGCAATGTTGTTTGTGGACATTTCCCTGGGAAAGTGCATCTGGATTACATACTTGAGGTGCTCTCCAGTGGGTGCAACGAGCAGCACACCAGCCCCGGCGCCTTGCAGCGAGAAAGCCCCGTCAAAGTACATAATCCAGTTGTGACTTGCCTCCTTGCCGGGGAGGTGGTCTCCTGGATCTCTTTGTCGGGCTTTGAGGTCCACTCGGCAATGAACTCTGCTAAGACTCTACTCTGGATTGTCAAAGTACTTTCAAACTTCAAACCAAAGCTCGATAGTTCCACGACCCACTCCACAATCCTCCCGGTTGTGTCTGGGTTGTGCAATATCCGTTGCAACAAGAGGCGGGTGACGACGGTGATTTTGTGTGCTTGGAAGTAATGACGCAGCTTCCTCGAGGCCATAAGGAGGCCGAAGAGCAATTTCTGCACACCGGAGTACCTTGACCTAGCCCCCTGCAAGAGGGAGCTAACAAAGTAAACCGGGTGCTGCATCATTTTCTTCTTCTGCACCACTTCGTTTGGTTGCGTAGGCCCTCTCCTGCCAGCGTCAGACTCTGCCGGGGGCCTTGCCTTGCCGACACCAGGCCCTGCCGGGGGGAGCTCTAGCTTGCCGTCTGCCAGTCCTGCCATTGCCACTACCTCTTCGTCGACCTCCCTCTGTGCCACTAGCGCGGCACTGACCACTTGATTTGTTGCCGCCAGATACAGCAGCAATGGCTCTTGTGGTTTGGGCGCAACCAGTATCGGTGTAGAGGAGAGGTATTTCTTCAAATACTGCAGCGTTGCTTCGGCCTCTGGGGTCCATTCCATTGGGCCCGCCTTTTTCAAGATTTTGAAAAAGGGAAGGGTGCGCTCAGCAGACTTGGAGATGAATCTGCTCATGGCGGCAACGCAGCCAGTGAGCCGACGCACATCCTTAATCCGCTTGGGCACCTCAATCTTCTCAATAGCCTTAATCTCGTCTGGATTCGCCTCGATCCCACATTGTGACACAAAGAACCCGAGAAGTTTGCCGGACAGAACACCGAAGACACACTTCTCAGGGTTCAACTTGAGGTTGATCTTGCGTAGATTTGCAAACGTCTCTTCCAAATCTTGTACAAGTGTTGCCCTATCCTTGGTTTTGACCACTATGTCATCCATATAAGCTTCCATATTTCTATGTAGTTGGGGCTCAAAACCAATCTGGACTGCCCTTGCAAACGTCGAGCCAGCACTCTTCAACCCGAAAGGCATCCGTAAAAAGTAATACGTGCCACATGGGGTGATGAACAATGTCTTCTCTTCAACTTCTCTTGTCATGAAGATCTGGTGGTATACCCCGTGTAGGCGTCAAGGAATAATAAAAGATCACACCCGGCCGTGGAGTCAACAATCTGGTCAATGCACGGCAACAGGAAAGGGTCCTTGGGAGAAGCCTTATTAATATCTGTGTAGTCAATACACGGCCTCCACTTCCCATTTGCCTTGCGCACCACCACCGGATTGGCCAACCACGTCGGATGGAGTACTCCTCTCACCAAGCCTGCCGCTTCCAACTTCCTAATCTCCTCTGTAATGAACTCCTGTCGTTCCAAAGCTTTCTTCCTGACCTTCTGCTTGACGGATCGCGCATGAGGACCGAGAGCAAGATGGTGCTCAATCACCTCCCTGGGAATGTCGGGGATGTCACATGCTTGCCATGCAAACACGTCGACATTCGCCCGCAGGAAGGTGACGAGCGTGCTTTCCTATTTGCTGTCTAGGGTGGAGCTTATGGTGAAAGCCCCTCCCATGCCATCCTCCTCGACGGACACCCTCTTGGTCTCTAGTGGCGCAGCTCTGGATTTCTTGCTCTTGCCGGCGGAGCTCTCTGGCACATCCTCGACAGGAGCACAACACTCTGAAGAGGTGCACTTGGGGGAGTGGGTGTGAGAGGTCTTGTCGGTCCTCTTTCCTGCCGGGGCTCCAGCGGCAGGAGCGAGTGCCTTGGCGGTAGTCACTACAACTGCTTCCCTGTAGAGTTGATCGGCGCAGATCAGTGTGTCCTTCTTCTCGGAGGGGACGGTGATGATGGTCATCGGCCCCGGCATTAGCGTGTTGTAGGCATAATGCGCCGCCGCCATGAACTTGGCTAGTGCCAGGCGACCGAGGATCCCATTGTAGGCCAAGGGGATCTCGGCTACATAGAAAACAATCCTCTCTGTCTTGTAGTTTAACTCACCTCCAAATGTCGCGGGCAGCATGACCTTACCCTTCGGCTTACTCCTCCCCGGGTTGACCCCTTGAAACGTGCCCGTCTCTTCGAGGTCTTCATCAGGAATCTGCAGCCTTTTGACCACAACGGGCGAGATCAAATTCAGGCCGGGTCAACTAGCATCTTGGTCACCTTGAGGTTGCGTATTGTTGGCGAGACCAACAACGTCAAACACTCGACCGCAGTTGTGCGATCAGGGTGGTCCTCGGTGTCAAAAATGATAGGCGTGTTGGACCACTTCACTGGCTTCTAAGCATCGAGCGATGGTTCCGCTGCTGTGATCTCACGCGCCCACTGCTTGAGCTGGCGGTGATAGGTGTGCAGCGAGGCGCCACCATCGATGCACATGGCCTCCGTAGCCTTCTGGAACTCATGCTTGCCGGACTCGTCATCTTCGTCATGATCATCATCTCCTTGCTTCTTGTCGCGGCCCTGAGCGGGCCTCTCTTGCTGGTTATCCTTTCCGCGGCACCCTCCTTGGCCGCCATGCTTCTTGCCAGATCCCTCGGCACCATCCTGGCCCTTCTCCTTGTCCCGCCTCTCATACTCAGCTTTTTGCTTCTCAGCAAGCAGCTCGACTTGCCGGCAGTTCTCGAGGTCGTGGCCCTTGGTGTGGTGGATCTTGCAGTATTGCTTGTCGCATCCTCCTCGCTTGTCGGCAGCCGCCAAGGCCCGGCAGGCGGAGCACCCAGCAATTTCCTTGTCGGGGTCGTCTGTCTTGGCCTTCTTGGCAGTGCTGGTGTCCTTGGATCCCTCGACGGCAAGCACGGTCTTTCCCTTGCGCTTCCTGTTGTGGCACCGACCCTTCTTCGCCGGGGTGGCTGTGCCTTCGTCCTTGGAGTCGGTTTCTGCGCCGGGGTACTTCCTCCCCTCTTCAGCTCGAGCACACCTATCGGCCAGAACAAAAAGTTCGGCCACATCTTTGACCTTGTTCATCGCCAGCTCTTCACGCATTTTGTGGTTGTTCACATTCTGATGAAATGCGCTGATCACAACGGCGGGATGAAAATCTGGGATGTTGTACTGCACCCGGCTGAACCTCTGTATGTACTTGTGCAGGGTTTCACCTTCCTTCTGGGGGATGATATGCAAATCGCTTGCCTGGTCATGAGCTTAGTGGCCTCCAGTGAAGGCGCCAACGAACTCATGGCACAAGTACGACCAAGAAGAAATGGAATCCGCCGGCAAGTGCATCAACCACGACATAACATTGGGTTTAAGTGCCAACGGGAAGTAATTGGCAAGCACCTTGTCATCACGGGCTCCAGCAGCTTGCATCGCAATGGTGTAGATGCCGAGGAACTCTAACGGGTGGGTCTTGCCGTTGTACTTCTCACCAACGTCGGGCTTGAATGTGCGGTGGGAGGGCCACTGGAACTGCCGCAGCTCACGGGTAAAGGCTGGGTAACCCACCTCGTAGGGTAGGCCGCCAGAGCTTCCCGGTGTTGGGTGGTCCATAGTGGGCCCCGCCCGCCGATCTGATTGGTGGCGTGCGTTGCGCCGGTGCTCGATGGTGGTTCGAGCGTCTTCACGGGCTCGCTCCCAAAGAACTTGGCACTGATCACGGTGGGTCCGTGGGTCGGATGACGCTATGGATATGTTATCACAAGCGTCATCACCACGGACCGGCACCCGCGGCGATGGACGTGGGGGAGGAGAGTGCGCCGTGGTCGCAGCACCTCCGATCCTTCCGCCACTAGCACATGGGGCCTCAACGGAGCGCCGGCCTGAGGGCCTGAGGGAGTCCTGGATTAGGGGGTATCGGGACAGCCGGACTATATCCTTTGGCCGGACTGTTGGACTATGAAGATACAAGATTGAAGACTTCGTCCCGTGTTCGGATGGGACTCTCCTTGGCGTGGAAGGCAAGCTTGGCAGTACGGATATGTAGATCTCCTTCCTTGTAACCGACTCTGTGTAACCCTGGCCCCCTCCAGTGTCTATATAAACCGTAGGGTTTAGTCTGTAGGACCAACAATAGACAATCATACCATAGGCTAGCTTCTAGGGTTTAGCCTCTTCGATCTCGTGGTAGATCAACTCTTGTAATACTCATATCATCAAGATCAATCAAGCAGGAGTAGGGTTTTACCTCCATCGAGAGGGCCCGAACCTGGGTAAAAACATCGTGTCCCCCGTCTCCTGTTACCATCTGCCTAGACGCATAGTTCGGGACCCCCTACCCGAGATTCGCCGGTTTTGACACCGACATTGGTGCTTTCATTGAGAGTTCCACTGTGTCGTCACCGTAAGGAAGGATGCCTCTTCTCGTTGTTAAAAACAACATTACCGCCGGGGGACCCCTCGTTGTCGGCCAAACTCTCCGGCTAGGCAGTTTCATCACGACCGCCCGTTAGGCTACTGCACCGACGATGACTTCTCGGGTCATCGAAAACGGCCTCCACGTCGGCTCGGAATTAGCCGAGCAGATGGATCCAATGGAGCTCTCATCCCTAAACGAGCTCTTGGATTGCATCGCCGCCTTGGGAGTCGATACGGACTATGATCGGATTGGGCTTAAACCCGATCAAAGGGAGATTAACTCTCCACCGGTCACCCATCATATTGCGGTGGTGGAGGAACAATGCGGCGATTCTTCCTCTATCTTGAGGACTAACTATGTCCGGATTCCTGCGCTCTCCGAGCCGGATACTCGTTCACGGGAGGACATCACCCAAGCCCTGAACCTAGAGTCAGGAGGCGGGCCAGACTTATCAGCCAACATCCCGGAACCCGAACTTCCAAGATTGGAAACTCCTCGGCCCCTGGGTCTCAGATTGGGTAAGGGTTCAGACTCAAATCCACCCACCCACCCAAACATAAACGATCTTTCCCACATCAGGCAAGCGCCCCAGGAAACAGTACATCATTATTGGGCCAGATTCCTCCTTGTGATGAACAAGGTTAAGGACTGTCGCGAGGAAGACGCGGTCTCATTTTTCCGCAATAATTGCACGAACAAGGGAATCCTTAACACCATAAGTCGCCATGACATATCACGCTTCGCTGACTTGGCGTCCATAGTACGAAAGTATTGTGCGATGGGAAGTGCCTGGAAAACCGAAACGAAATTTTGGGATAATCCGGCTCCAAATATACACCTAGTCCGAAGTAAAAGGGTGCACTATCATAAGACACCCGAGATAATTACAAAGAAGCAAAAACCCTCTACAGGGCGTGGAACTATATTGGAGGGATGGCTCAACGGACCCTGCAAAATTCATAGTACAGCGGATACCATACCAACACACAGCCTTAGAGCATGTTGGGTACTCCGGCAGGTGGCCAAAAGTGGTGAGGATCTTCTCATCCCAGATGCCACAGAGCACCATCCTGGGGATAACAATATGGTATTAACAGTCTTTGAAACCTTCACATCAAATAATAGGCGCAAGCGAACACTCCGCAGCCTTGCCGAAATCTGCCACGTGGCAGCAATAAATCCATGGAGTGACACGGCTATTACCTTCAATGCCAGTGACGAACCTAAATTCCGAACAGCCCAAGCACCAGTTGCACTGGTCCTCAGTCCAATTGTGGACGGCTTTCGACTCACCAAAGTACTCATGGACGGCGGCAGTGGATTAAACCTCATCTATGAGGAAACTCTTCAAAAAATGGAAATAGACTGGAACCGCATTGAGCAAAGCAGCACAACCTTCAGAGGAATCATCCCCAGTCGGGAAGCACGCTGTGCTGGGAAAATCACACTAGATGTGGTATTTGGCACGCCGGAGAACTATAGGTCCAAAGAAATTACATTCCAAGTGGCCCCGTTTAGTAGCGGATACCACGCCCTTTTAGGGCGGGAGGCGTTCACGATCTTCCAAGCCATACCCCATTATGGGTACATGAAGCTCAAAATGCCCGGGCCCAACGGAATCATCACTCTCGCTAGTGATCCGGACACAGCACTCCGCGCCGAAAACAAAACAGCCTCATTGGCCCTCGAGGCATTATCCGAAGCCCTTTCGGCTGAGGAATTAACTTCGCTACACTCCACAGTGGACAGGGATGACGTGATACTTGACAAGAGATCCAAGTCCACCTCTTTTAAACCAGCGGATGAAATAGTCAAATTCCAAGTCCACCCAATGGACCCTACAAAAACAGCCTCCATCGGGGCACAGTTAAACCCCGTCGTGGACGCCGCACTACGAGAGTTCCTGCGCGAGAATTGGGACATATTCGCCTGGCACCCCTCAGACATGCCAGGAATCCCACGCAGACTGGCCAAGCACAGACTTAATATTCTAAAGGGATTCAAGCCGGTCAAGAAGACTCTTCGGCGTTTCTCTGAACCTAAGAGACAAGCTATGGGAGAGGAACTAGCCAAGTTATTGGAGGCCGGATTCATTAGAGAAATAAAACACCCGGACTGGCTAGCAAACCTGGTGATGGTACCAAAGAAGGACAAATCCTGGCGCCTATGTGTCGATTTCAAGGACCTCAACAAGGCTTGCCCAAAGGATCCCTTCCCCTCCCCCGCATCGATCAAATTATCGATGCTATCGCAGGACACGATTCATTGTGTTTCCTCGACGCATACTCCGGCTACCACCAAATCAAGATGGTGGAGTCCGACCAAGCCGCAACGACATTTATCACACCATACGGCCCCTTCTGTTTCAACACAATGCCTTT
This sequence comes from Triticum aestivum, assembly GCF_018294505.1. Lineage (NCBI taxonomy): Eukaryota > Viridiplantae > Streptophyta > Magnoliopsida > Poales > Poaceae > Triticum > Triticum aestivum. Next base: position 90,921,350 of record NC_057809.1, read on the forward strand.
TGGGCTCAAAAATGCCGGCGCAACATATCAGCGCATGATTCAAACATGTCTAGAGAAATAGACCGGCAAAACAGTAGAGGCATACGTAGATGATGTGGTCGTCAAAACCAAACACGTCAACTCTCTAATAGACGACTTGAGGCTCACATTCGACAACCTCCAAACATACGACATCAAGCTCAATCCAGAAAAATGCGTTTTCGGTGTACCAGCCGGAAAGCTCCTGGGTTTCATTGTCTCCACTAGAGGAATTGAAGCAAATCCGGCCAAAATCCGAGCTCTGTCATAGTTGGCTATACCAACGGACCTCAAACAAATCCAAAAATTAACCGGATGTGTGGCGGCTCTAAGCCGCTTTATCTCTCGCTTAGGAGAAAAGGCATTACCCCTTAATCGCCTCCTTCAGCGCACCGAACACTTCGAGTGGACAGACGCTGCCACAGCTGGATTGGAAGAAATAAAAGCCATACTGGCAACCAACCCAATCCTGGCCGCGCCAAACATCGGCGAACCAATGTTGTTGTACATTGTGGCAACTCATCAGGTTGTAAGCGCAGTGCTCGTCATCGAATGAGAAACGGACGGACATAAATTCCCCCTTCAAAAGCCGATATATTATGTATCCACTGTCCTCACTCCATGCAAATCATGGTACCCACATTATCAAAAGATAGCCTATGCGGTATTCATGGCATCCCGGAAGCTGCGACACTACTTTCAAGAGTGTTCAATTACAGTAGCCTCGGAAGTGCCACTTAATGATATTATAAACAACCGCGACGCCACGGGCCGGATTGCCAAATGGGCCATTGAGCTCCTCCCATTCGACATAACATACAAACCCCGGCGAGCCATTAAATCTCAAGTATTGGCCGACTTCGTTGCTGAATGGACGGAAGCCGAACTCCCTAAAGAGTACGGCGCATACTCCAATTGGATCATGCACTTCGACGGCTCCAAAATGCTGGCTAGTCTAGGAGCTGGCATCGTCCTGACGTCCCCAACCGGAGATACAGTTCAATACGTACTACAGATATTGTATACAGACTCCAACAACGCAGCCGAATACGAAGCCCTGTTACATGGTCTTCGGATGGCAGTTTCCATGGGCATTCAACGCCTGGAGGTGTGTGGGGATTCGAACCTCGCAATATCCCAAATAAATGGAGACTTCGATGCCAAGGATCCGAAAATGGCGGCCTATCGCAATGTCGTCCTAAAGATGTCAGCTCGGTTCAAGGGGCTCGAATTTCACCATGTGCTCGGGAAAACAATCAGGCGGCGGATATCCTCGCCCGCACCAGCGCAAAACACAATGCGGTCCCCCCCAACATCTTTTTGGAGAGGTTGTTTAAACCATCTGTGGTATGGGAAGGGGACACCGGTAACAATAGTCTAGACACGGCCAATCGGAGGCTCTGCCACCGAAATAACACCTTCAGCCCACGTAATAATGGCCATGATTGCCCCGTGGACAGAACCATTCCTGGCCTACTTAACTAGGCAGGAACTTCCCGAGGACCAAAATGAGGCACGCTGCATAGTGTGGCGATCTAAAGCCTACAGGGTCCACGAGGGAGAGATGTATAAAAAAAGCACTACCGGTGTCCTTCAAAGGTGCATCTCCGAAGAGGAAGGGCGGAAGCTTTTGGCAGAAATTCACGCCGGACTCGGCGGCCACCATGCCGCAGCCCGGGCCCTTTTAAGCAAGGCCTTCCGTACAGGTTTTTATTGGACGACGGCCCGGGTAGATGCACAGGACTTGGTCCAACGCTGCCTCGTTTGCCAGCTTTTTGCAAACCAAAGCGACATGCCACCCACCGCCCTCCAAACAATCCCCATTACCTGGCCCTTCGCGGTCTGGGGGCTTGACATGGTTGGACCCCTTAAAGGGGGAACCCATAAGAAAAAATACTTACTGGTCATGGTGGATAAATTCACCAAATGGATAGAAGCCAAACCTGTTAAAACGGCCAAATCCGGACCGGTGATAGACTTCATATCCGGGGTTGTACACCGTTATGGCGTCCCCCACAGCATCATCACTGACAACGGCACGAACTTCACGGTCGATGAGGTAAAACTCTGGTGCAGCAACATGGGCATCAAGCTCGATTATGCTTTTGTCTATCACCCACAAACCAATGGCCAAGTTGAGTGAGCAAATGGTCTTATCATGAGTGGCATCAAACCCAAATAGTGCGGTCCTTAAAGGAGTCTAACACGCACTGGGTAGAGGAGCTCGACTCCGTACTCTGGGGGCTGCGGACCACGCCAAATCGTACTACCGGATACACACCCTTCTTTATGGTGTACGGCGCAGAGGCGGTTCTGCCCTGCGACATAATTCATGACTCACCTCAAGTGCGCACGTACAAAGAAAGAGAAGCCAAGCTCGATCGACAGGACAGTCTGGACACCCTGGAGGAGGAGCACGGCGTGGCAAAAGCCCGTTCCGCATTCTATCAGCAACAGGCTCGAAGATACCAAAGCAGAGAAGTATGGGCCAAAACTTATAACGTTGGCGAGCTAGTCCTATGCCTGCCAGAGAAGAAGAAGACCAAGCTCGAGCCCAAATGGGAAGGTCCCTTCATTATTGACCAAGTTTTGATCGGTGGAGCGTACCGTCTGTGGGATGCATCGAATAATCAACTTGAGCCGAACCCATGGAACGCAGCCAGGCTCCGAAGATTCTACGCCTAGTGTCGGACTCTATGTTCGTCTCCTTCCTCTGTCCATTTTTTGCATACACATTATCTGTCTTTTCTCTCTTTCTTTCTTTTATTCTTTCTCAAGGCCTTCAAGGGCCAACTTGTGCCTTGCTTGCACACTATTGACGCGCTAACCGCGCTCATTATACCTGGGGGCTTCTTACATAGAAGCTTAATTATTTATCTGGGCTTCATGCCCCGCACATGTGTTATTCTTCTGCATGTACCTTTTCATTCGCCATTATAGCATCGATATGACTTAAGTTTTAGCCAACCTGGGTTGCCTGGCTCTTGTATTTATGCCCTACGTTCCCGTTAATTCGGCTAGGGCATAAGGGGAGCACCTCCACGATTGTTACTGCCGGGTCAGCCGGATGTGTACCTCAGACTGGGTGAAGCCGAAAGCTAGCGTTCTTAAGGGAATATTCGGTCGGTGAACAAAAGATGATTTTTATTTATTTTCCATATGTGTCCCCAGATGTTTTTGCCTGCATTTCCTCTCGCAGTCCGGACATGCACTTTAGGGCATGCATACCCAGGGAAAGGAACCCTTAACGAAACTATTCTCCTTGTAAGATGTTTCTTACTACCCATGTAATATAACATAACTAGTTGGGTACTTGTCTGTTCAAGCACTAATGACCCCTACGCCTGGTTTCCACGCATACCCCGATTCTTATATAACTGAGCAGGTATTCGGATACACTCCGGACTATCGGGTCCCGAGGTTGAAGCGAAAAGGTCCACCATGACAAATGATTTACAATCTAGCTAGAAGGCATTATACATGTCACTTTAATTACATAGTCATGTAGACTGACTAAATTCCTCTTCTATACCATCCAACAGGCTGTCTAGCCTACAATCCTGTTGGGAATACTTTGCGGCTAATTCTACTTGCCCATACACTAAGCTAACGGGGATCTCTTTCCCATCGGGCCCCATAGGTCCGACCTCGGCCATGTGGTTTGGGTCAGCCTTGGTATACCGCGTCTTCACCATAGCCCAGGCTTCCCTGGCACCTTGACGGCAGGCTGATATCTTCCATAATCGGAAGTGCCACCGTGCTCCCTTGAGCTTCTCCGCAAGCTATCCAATGCCTGCTGGCAGGGAGAGGGATGGCCACAAGGCCTGGGCAATACCTTGCATCACCTGCCGAACTTGTTCGTGCAGTTGTGAGAGCTCGGGTAGAAGATCACCCGCAGACCCGGGCATCTCCTCCGCGGGACGACCCATCAGCATACCTGCAGACATAACTCTGTTAGCCGGCTTCTCCGCCGCACTCTTTTAAGGGTTCGTTCAAGCACTTACTGAAAATGCCGCGTCGAAGCCGCTTATTCTCCTTCACGGAGTCCGCAAGCTGGGCTCGAACATCTTTCAGTTCCATGCTCAGCTTGGTATTGGCGTCTTGGAGATTTTTTTTCTCCCGCATGACCTTAGTCAGCGCGCGTTCGCCAGCCTTTAGCTATCGTATGACATGCTGGTCCTCCGGATTCTCTCCGGAGTCATCTACAATATCTATTGTTAGATCTGCAGCCATGCCGCACACTATATGGTACCTATCGTTCTTTGAAACAAATGTTACCAGTTGGGGACTTTTCAGGTTCCTTCAATGCGGCAACGGCGGCCCGAAGTTGGGTCTTGCATTCCTCCAGCTTCTGTGACAGCCCAGTATTCTTCTCTGTAAGAACCTGCACAATAAATGATCCTTAAATCAGTTGTGCCAACTATTTCAAGTCTCAGGGGCTACTGATATATATACTCATCAAATTTTCTTACCCGTACATCCTTTACATACTGGTCTGTGGCTCTGGCTAGACCATTTTGAGCAGCACGGATGTACGCATCTCCCAAGTTGAATGCATCAAACGCCTCTCGGGAGAAACAAGCGTCACGGAGTACGGCTCGGCGACGCCTGTGATTCATGGTTCTCTCCACTTCGGAATTCGTAGCGGATATCTTATCCGCATCCTCTATAGAAGGAGTATCCGGCGTGTGCCTCGTGTTAGCTTCCGCCTCTGTGTCCGGCCCTGGAGCCCGACTGGTAGAGGCGTGATCGTCGACCTCTCCGGATATTGTCCGGCCAGCGTTCTTCCTTCTAGGAAACACGGGTGTTATTATGTTTTTAAAGACGACAACCACGGAGTGAGGTGTTGCATCCTACCTCTGCGCCGGCGTCTCCGTCCGGACCGCCTTCTTTTTAAGCCTGTCCGGCTTTGAAACCCCTTGTTGGTGAGTTGCCGTGGGCTCGGCATGGCATCCCGAGGGCCTTCCCTATAAAACACCGTTTGTATACGGTAGGTGAAGTGCATAAAAGGAAATCCTTTTCAAAGGTTGGGACTCCGGTCTCATTTACCTGCGGGGCTGGGAGTAGCCCAGGGTAGTCGGCTATAATGGCCACCATGGCGTCATCACAGCTTAGCTGGTAGAAAATCGCATCAATCAGCTCCATGAATATGTCCGGACCCTCTTTGAGGCCGGGGTCGAGGACCCGTTCAGGATCCTCCGGTTATGGAGGTGGGCTATTGATCTCCCCTGCCGCCTTACGCAGTTCCTGCGATGAAACGGCAAGGTAAATATTTATCACGAAAACAAGGGTAGGATGGAAGTAAAAAGAGCGGAAGCTCACCCAGCTTCGAGGGTTGTTCATGGAGAATCCATCCTGTGGCTTGATGCGGAGGAACTCCTATTCTTCTCCCTTATACAGATCGGATAGAATTTTTGCTAGAGCAGCAACTGAGTCCGGTCCCTTGCGCCTGCAGTGAGTGGCATCATCTTCCCCGTTGAAGTGCCACATGGGTTGGCCTCGATATTGAAGTGGTTGCACCCCCCGCATAATGCATATTGCCATAACCTCGGTTATGGTCAGTCCTGATTTGGCCAGCAACTTTATCCGGCCCATCAGATAAAATACGTCTCTATCATCTTCCTCCTGTGGGCTCCATGGGCGCCAGCTTAGGCGTTTCTTCAAAGGGGCGTTGTCGAACTCAGGAAGACCAATCCGGATAGGATCCGGGAGAGGAACATCCTCCATATGAAACCACTCTGAAGGCCAGTCCTCGGACGTCTTTTTCGGGGTACCGGATAGGTATCCTGTCCTGGCGATGCGCCATACTTCGGCTCCGCCCACTTGATATATTGATCCCCTCTGTGTACGGGGCACAAGGCAGAACAACTTCTTCCACAGCGCGAAATGAGCTTCGCAACCCAGAAACAACTCGCAAAGGGCTATGTAACCAGCGATATGCAGTATGGAGGCAAGGGTGAGGTTGTGCAACTGGAGGCCGTAGAACTCCAGGAGCCCTCGGAGAAATGGATGGATTGGAAATCCGAGTCCCCTTAACAAATAAGGGACAAGGCATACCCACTCTCCCTTAGAGGGGTTGGGAAAGCTCTCCGCTTGCTCCCCGCCATTATAGGTGGCGGGCCCGGCTCGAACTGGGACCATATACGCTGGAGGGAGGAATCCCTGGGTCTGTAGCTTCACTAATTGGCTGTGCGGGACGGAACACTTCTCCCAATCTCCGGGCTTGGGGCTGCGGGAGCGAAAGGAGGAGCTGCGCTGGCCGGCCATGTTGGGATGGATTTTTTCGGGCACGCTCCGATGAATGCTCGCTGAGGGAGAATGGTGTGGTTTGGATCTGAGGATCCTCGTCTCTTTAATAGACAATTCATTCACATAGATGGGGTGCTAAATGTAAAAACACCCTGGCTCCTCACATTCGCTTGACACATGGAAGATGGCCATTATTGGATGCAGAAGCCAAGAAGCGCAACATTTACGAGAAGTCAGACACTATTTAGCAAGTACTCAGAGTTTGAAGAAGAACCCGCCTTGCAATGCCAAAGACAATCTGCGCGCTGGACTCATCGTCATTGAAGCCTAGCTGGTTCGGGGGCTACTGAGGGAGTCCTGGATTAGGGAGTATCCGGACAGCCAGACTATATCCTTTGGCTTGACTGTTGAACTATGAAGATACAAGATTGAAGACTTCGTCCCGTGTCCGGATGGGACTCTCCTTGGCGTGGAAGGCAAGCTTGGCAGTACGGATATGTAGATCTCCTTCCTTGTAACCGACTCTGTGTAACCCTAGCCCCCTCCGGTGTCTATATAAACCGGAGGGTTTAGTTCGTAGGACCAACAATAGACAATATACCATAGGCTAGCTTCTAGGGTTTAGCCTCTTCGATCTCGTGGTAGATCAACTCTCGTAATACTCATATCATCAAGATCAAGCAAGTAGGAGTAGGGTTTTACCTCCATCGAGAGGGCCCGAACCTGGGTAAAAACATCGTGTCCCCCATCTCCTGTTACCATCCGCCTAGACGCATAGTTCGGGACCCCCTACCCGAGATCCGCCGATTTTGACACCGACAGGGCCCCACTGGTTGCGGTTCATCTTTATTGCCAACGCCAACAAGGCTTCGGATGGTAGCTCTCTACTCGTCGAGCTTTTTCTATAGCAGGAGGAAAGTCAAGGAGCAACTGCGCGCGTGCCAAAGCTTCTGCTGGTGTGGGTGGCGGTGAAAGCTGCATGGACCGTGACGCGCTCCGACTCCTAACCACGTTAGAAGGAGCTCTATCACGGCCTGGCGGTCGTGCACCATTTTCGCCAGTGTCTTGGCGTGCATGATGGCCTTCTACATCCCGCGGATGATGCACTGGACTCTTCCCACGGCGGCGCCCAGGGTCGACAGCAGGGTGACGCTGCTCGTCGTGCACAACCTGGGAGGAGCGTGTCGCGGGCGCTGGCGTAGGTGCCTCGGAAGTCACCGCGCCGCCTGCGGGGGGCCCGATTCTGTCTTTGGATTTGGTGGCGTGTGGCCCGTCATCTCGCGCACGAACGACACCGCTCGCCAGGCTTTGGCTGCTAGAGCGATACGGGTGTTCGCGGGCCGCGCCTCGGCTTCCGTCCGTGACCGCCCCACCACTCGCCCGCACTGGTACGGGCCGTTCGGCCCCTGATGAACCAATCACTGTGATCGTCTTCTTCTTGGGAGCCATGGCAATGAAGAACTGCTAAACTAACTGCTAGACCGGATGTTCACAACTGCGCACCCCCTACCTGGCGCGCCAGAGATGTCGGTGGGAAACGACACCTATGGGATCACTAGGATCCCTTCTACAATTGGCGGGCGCGGGGTTGTACAAAGAGCAGGTCTGGCGGTCAGCACAAGGATCATTTACCCAGGTTCGGGCCGCAGAGACACGTAATACCCTAGTCCTGCTTTGATGTATATTTGAGTGTTCTTGAGTTCTTGAACTAGCTACGGTGTCTCTCTAGTTCCAAAGATATGAATCCCCGTCCAGTACGCCTCGGGCCTCCTTTTATAGACAAAAGGGGGTCACCACAGTGGCACACAGGAGGTGGAAAGGTGTGCAGTGGCTGAGTCTATCCTCTGGCACCGTTGGACAAACGCATTTAATGCGCTGCCGACGTGCCCTTCTTGCTTTATTGGGGACGATAAGGAAGCTCGTCCCAGCCGTCGCTGCCTCGCCTGGCTCCGACGCGCGTCCGAGCAAACAAGGCGTTGTAGCGCCACGTTGGCTAGCTGCTAGGCTGGCGTGATGGCGGAGCTTTCACGAAGATCTGCATGCCACCACGCAGGTGCTTGCTGAGTCGGTGTGGAGGCCGCACGCTGCCACGCAGACGCCTGCCCAACTGGTTGAGCTAGCAGCTGCATGGGATCGGTGATTGAGTCTTGGCAGACATGGGCCTGGCTGCGACCCCGCAGATGTCCTCGACAAGGGTCTTGCCGGGGGCCCGGCAAGGGTCTTGCTGCGGCCTCGCGGTTGTCCCCGTCAAGGATCTTGCCGGGGGTCTCATGGATTTTCTTGGCAAGGATCTCGCCAAGGATCGTCGCCTTCTAGTTCTCATCTGATCTTGCGTATTTATGATCTCTACAAAGATCTCCATGCCACCATGGAGGTGCCTCCTGAGTGTTGGTTTCGATGTGACTGATGGCGTCGGAAACCCTTGGGCTCAAGGCTGGTGCGCTCTGGTGGTGTCAGGCAAGTTGCCCCCGGCAAGGATCTTGCCGGGGCTGCGGAAGCTGCCCCGGCAAGAGTCTTGCCGGGGGAGTCCACCTCGCCTTCTTGATCTCTTTGCGCCCCTGGTCTTGGTGTTGCTCTGGCTGTCTTGCGCTTTGGCATCCCTCCTCTGCCCTGCTCAGTGCGGCCGTGGACGCAGCTCTGACTTCCCGTGCACAAGTAAAGGGGTGCAAAAGGAGAGCCCCTACTTTTGTACATCGACACATGGTGATCTTCACCTTTCCCCTTTCACATTTTATCCTTTGGCAAGCACTGTGTGTTGGAAAGATCCTAATATATATAGCTAATTGGATGTGGGTTCTCATAAAGCATTATTGTTGACATTACCCTTGAGGTAAAAGGTTGGGAGGCAAAACTATAAGCCCCTATCTTTCTCTGTGTCCGATTGAAACTTCATACCCATAAGTATTGCGTGATTGTTAGCAATTGTGAAAGACTAAATGATAGTTGAGTATGTGGACTTGCTAAAAAGCTCTTATATTGACTCTTTCTGATGTTATGATAAATTGCAATTGCTTCAATAACTGAGATTATAGTATGCTAGTTTTCAATGAAGTTTCTGATTCATACTTTACATTGTGAATAAGATTGTTACTTTAGCATAAGAAACTATATGACTATTCTGCACCTCATGATGCCCTCATGTCCGTATTTTATTTTATTGACACCTCTATCTCTAAACATGTGGACATATTTTTCGATATCGGCTTCCGCTTGAGGACAAGCGAGGTCTAAGCTTGGGGGAGTTGATACGTCCATTTTGCATCATGCTTTTATATCAATATTTATTGCATTATGGGTTGTTATTACACATTATGTCACAATACTTATGCCTTTTCTCTCTTATTTTACAAGGTTTACATGAAGAGGGAGAATGCCGGCAGCTGGAATTCTGGGCTAGAAAAGGAGCAAATATTAGAGGCCTATTCTGCACAACTCCAAAAGCCCCGAAACTCCACGAAAGTCAGTTTTGGAATATATTAAAAATATTGGGCGAAGAAAGCACCAGAGAGGAGCCATCCACCATCCACGAGGGTGGGGGCGCGCCCCCCGGCCTCGTAGGGCACCTGGCAGGCCCCGGATGCCCATCTTCTGGTATAAGGTGCCTTTTGCCCTGGAAAAAGAAGGATGAGCTTTTGGGATGAAGCACCGCCGTCTCGAGGCAGAACCTTGGTGGAACCAATCTAGGGCTCCGGCGAAGCTGTTATGCGGGGAAAACATCCCTCCGGGGGGATCATCACCATCATCATCACCATCGATCCTCTCATCGGGAGGGGGTCAATCTCCATCAACATCTTCACCAGCACCATATCCTCTCAAACCCTAGTTCATCTCTTGTATCTGATCTTTGTCTCAAAACCTCAGATTGGTACCTGTGGGTTGCTAGTAGTATTGATTACTCGTTGTAGTTGATGCTAGTTGGTTTACTTGGTGGAAGATTATATGTTCAGATCCTTTATGCATATTAATACCCCTCTGATTATGAACATGAATATGATTTGTGAGTAGTTACGTTTATTCCTGAGGACATGGGAGAAGTCTTGCTATAAGTAGTCATGTGAATTTGGTATCCGTTCGATATTTTGATGAGATGTATGTTGTCTTTCCTCTAGTGGTGTTATGTGAACGTCGACTACATGACACTTCACCATTGTTTGGGCCTAGGGGGAGGCATTGGGAAGTAATAAGTAGATGATGGGTTGCTAGAGTGACAGAAGCTTAAACCCTAGTTTATGTGTTGCTTCGTAAGGGGCTGATTTGGATCCATATGTTTCATGCTATGGTTAGGTTTACCTTAATTCTTATTTCGTAGTTGTGGATGCTTGCAAAGGGGGTTAATCATAAGTGGGATGCTTGTCCAAGGAAGGGCATTACCCAAGCACCGGTCCACCCACATATCAAATTATCGAAGTAACGAACGCGAATCATACGAGCATGATGAAAACTAGCTTGACGATAATTCCCATGTGTCCTCGGGAGCACTTTCCTTTATATAAGAGTTTGTCTAGGCTTGTCCTTTGCTACAAAAAGGATTGGGCCACCTTGCCGCACCTTGTTTACTTCTATTAATTGTTACTCGTTACGAATTACCTTATCACAAAACTATCTGTTACCGATAATTTCAGTGCTTGCAGAGAATACCTTACTGAAAACCGCTTGTCATTTCCTTTTGCTCCTCGTTGGGTTCGACATTCTTACTTATCGAAAGGACTACGATAGATCCCCTATACTTGTGAGTCATCATAAATATTTTTGGTATTTTTGTTGTATAGATTAGAAAGTAAAGATAGCAAAATAGTAAACGAGATGTGATGTAAATAAAAGAGATGCAATATAATAATAAAGAGATCCGGGGGCCATAGGTTTCACTAGTGGCTTCTCTCAAGATAGCATGTATTACGGTGGGTGAACAAATAATTGCCGAGCAATTGATAGAAAAGTGCATAGTTATGAGAATATCTAGGCAATGATTATGAATATAGGCATCATGTCCGTGTCAAGTAGATCGAAACGATTCTGCATCTACTACTATTACTCCACACATCGACCTCTATCCAGCATGCATCTAGAGTATTAAATTCATAAGAATAGAGTAACGCATTAAGCAAGATGACATGATGTAGAGGGATAAACTCAAGCAATATGATATAAACCCCATGTTTTTATCCTCGATGGAAATAATACAATGCGTGCCTTGCTGCCCCTACTGTCACTGGGAAAGGACACCGCAAGATTGAACCCAAAGCTAAGCACTTCTCCTATTGCAAGAAAGATCAATCTAGTAGGCCAAACTAAACCGATAATTCAAAGAGACTTGCAAAGATATCAAATCATGCATATAAGAATTCAGAGAAGAACCAAATAATATTCATAGATAATCTTGTTCATAAACCCACAATTCATCGGATCTCGGCAAACACACCGCAAAAGAGTATTACATCGAATAGATCTCCAAGAACATCAAGGAGAACTTTGTATTGAGAATCAAAGAGAGAGAAGAAGCCATCTAGTTAATAACTATGGACCCGAAGGTCTGTGGTAAACTACTCACGCTTAATCGGAGAGGCTATGGTGTTGATGTAGAAGCCCTCCGTGATCGATTCCCCCTCCGGCAGATCGCCAGAAAAGGCCCCAAGATGGAATCTCACGGGTATAGAAGGTTGCGGCGGTGGAAAAGTGGTTTTTTGGATCTCTGCGACCGATCTAGGGTATAAGAGTATATATAGGCGAAAGAAGTACGTCGATGGAGCTACGTGGGGCCCACGAGGGTGGGGGGCGCGCCTACCCCCCTGGGTGCGCCCTCCTTCCTCGTGGCTGCTTCACGGAGTTCCAGACTTCCACTCCAAGTCTCTTGGTTTGCTTTCGGTCCAAGAAAGATCATCGCGAAGGTTTCATTCCGTTTGGATTCCGTTTGGTATTCCTTTTCTCCGAAACTCTAAAATAGGCAAAAAAACAAAAACTGGCACTGGGCCTCCGGTTAATAGGTTAGTCCCAAAAATAATATAAAAGAGCATATTAAATCCCATTAAACATCCAAAACAGATAATATAATAGCATGGAAACAATAAAAAATTATAGATATGTTGGAGACGTATCAAGTATCCCTAAGCTTAATTCATGCTCGTCCTCGAGTAGGTAAATGATAAAAACATGATTTTTCAATGCTACCTAACATAATTATCAATGTAATTTTCTTTATTGTGTCATGAATGTTCATATCTGAAAGATTCGAGACAAAAGTTTAATATTGACATAAAAATAATAATACTTCAAGCATACTAATAAATTAATCATGTCTTCTCAAAATAACATGGCCAAAGAAAGCTATCCCTACAAAATCATATAGTCTGGCTATGCTCTATCTTCATCACACAAAATATTTAAATCATGAACAACCCCGATGACAAGCCAAGCAATTGTTTCATACTTTTGATGTTCTCAAACTTTTTCAATCTTCACGCAATACATGAGCGTGAGCCATGGACATAGCACTATAGGTGGAATAGAATGGTGGTCATGGAGAATACAAAAAGGAGAAGATAGTCTCACATCAACTAGGCGTATCAACGGGCTATGGAGATGCCCATCAATAGATATCAATGTGAGTGAGTAGGGATTGCCATGCAACTGATGCACTAGAGCTATAAGTGTATGAAAGCTCAAAAAAGAAACTAAGTGGGTGTGCATCCAACTTGCTTGCTCATGAAGACCTAGGGCATTTTGAGGAAGCCCATCATTGGAATATACAAGCCAAGTTATATAATGAAAATTCCCACTAGTATATGAAAGTAACAAAATAGGGGACTCTCTATCATGAATATCATGGTGCTACTTTGAAGCACAAGTGTGGAAAAAGGATAGTAGCATTGCCCCTTCTCTCTTTTTCTCTCATTTTTTTATTTGAGCATTTTCTCTTTTTTTATGGCCACTTTTTTTCTCTTTTTTTATTTTTTGTCCGGAGTCTCATCCTGACTTGTGGGGGAATCATAGCCTCCATCATCCTTTCCTCACATGGGACAATGCTCTAATAATGATGATCATCACACTTTTATTTACTTACAACTCAAGAATTACAACTCGATACTTAGAACAAAATATGACTCTATGTGAATGCCTCCGGCGGTGTACCGGGATGTGCAATGAATCAAGAGTGACATGTATGAAAGAATTATGAATGGTGGCTTCGACACAAATACGATGTCAACTACATGATCATGCAAAGCAATATGACAATGATGGAGTGTGTCATAATAAACGGAATGGTGAAAAGTTGCATGGCAATATATCTCGGAATGGCTATGGAAATGCCATAATAGGTAGGTATGATGGCTATTTTGAGAAAGGTAAATGGTGGGTTTATGGTACCGGCGAAAGTTGTGCAGTACTAGAGAGGCTAGCAATGGTGGAAGAGTGAGAGTGCGTATAATCCATGGACTCAATATTAGTCATAAAGAACTCACATACTTATTGCAAAAATCTATTAGTTATCGAAACTAAGTACTACGCGCATGCTCCTAGGGGGATAGATTGGTAGGAAAAGACCATCTCTCGTCCCCGACCGCCACTCATAAGGAGGACAATCAAAAAATAAATCATGCTCCGACTTCATCACATAACGGTTCACCATACGTGCATGCTACGGGAATCACAAACTTTAACACAAGTATCTCTCAAATTCACAACTACTCAACTAGCATGACTCTAATATCACCATCTTCATATCTCAAAACAATCATAAGGAATCAAACTTCTCATAATATTCAATGCACTTTATATGAAAGTTTTTATTATACCCATTTTGGATGCCTATCATATTAGGACTATTTATAGCCAAAGCAAAATACCATGCTGTTCTAAAGGACTCTCAAAATAATATAAGTGAAGCATGATAGATCAATAATTTATATAAAATAAAACCACCATTGTGCTCTAAAAAGATATAAGTGAAGCACTAGAGCAAAATTATCTAGCTCAAAAGATATAAGTGAAGCACATAGAGTATTCTAATAAATTCCGATTCATGCGTGTCTCTCCCAAAAGGTGTGTATAGCAAGTATGATTGTGGTAAACTAAAAAGCAAAGACTCAAATCATACAAGACGGTCCAAGCAAAACACATATCATGTGGTGAATAAAAATATAGCCTCAAGTAAAGTTATCAATAGACGAAGACGAAAGAGGGGATGCCTTCCGTGGCATCCCCAAGCTTAGGCTTTTGGTTGTCCTTGAATTTTACCTTGGGGTGCCTTGGGCATCCCCAAGCTTAGGCTCTTGCCACTCCTTATTCCAAAATCCATCAAATCTTTACCCAAAAACTTGAAAACTTCACAACACAAAACTCAACAGAAAATCTCATGAGCTTCGTTGGTATAAGAAAATAAACCACCACTTTAAGGTACTGTAATGAACTCATTCTTTATTTATATTGGTGTTAACCCTACTTTATTCCAACTTCTCTATGGTTCATACCCCCCGATACTAGCCATAGATGCATCAAAATAAGCAAACAACACGCGAAAAACAGAATCTGTCAAAAACAGAACAAACTGTAGCAATCTGTAGGTTTTGAATACTTCTGTAACTCCACAAATCCTGAAAAATTAGGACGACCAGGATAATTTGTATATTGATCTACTGCAGTTGGAATTGATATTTTATCGCTGTCTGGTAAAAAATGAAAATTATTTTCGTGAGCGCATACTATATGTTTTTATCAGCAACAATCACCCAAGAAGATCCTAAAGGCTTTACTTGGCACAAACACTAATTAAAACATAAAAACACAATAATAACAGAGGCTAGATGAATTATTTATTACTTAATAGGAACAAAAAATAAGAACAAAAATAAAATTGGGTTGCCTCCCAACAAGCGCTATCGTTTAACGCCCTTAGCTAGGCATTGATAATTTTAATGATGCTCACATGAAACATAGAAATTGAAACAAAAAGAGAGCATCATATATCATGTGAAAAACACATCTAAGTCTAACATACTTCCTATGCATAGGCATCTTATAGGCAAACAAAATATTTTTTTGAAGGAACATAGGCAAACAAATTATCATAGCAAGCAAAAACTAGTATATGCAAGGAAGAGGAAAGAAACAATAGCAATCTCAACATAACGAGAGGTAATTTAGCAACATGAAAATTTCTACAACCATATTTCCCTCTCTCATAATAATTACATGTAGGATCATAATCAATTTAAACAATATAACTATAACATAAAATTTTCTCTTCATGATCCACATGCATGCAAAGTTGACACTCTTCCAAAATAGTGGGATTATCATAAAATAAAGTCATGACCTCTCCATACCCACTTTTATCAAAAACTTCATAACGTTGAATGTTATCCAAATATGTGGGATCTAAAGTTGACACTCTTCCAAACCCACTTTCAATATTATTGCAAACATTATTATCAATCTCATATTCGTCATGGGGCTTAAATAAATTTTCAAGATCATAAGAAAAATCACCCCAATCATGATCATTGCAACACGTAGTAGACATAGCAAAATTAGCATACCCAAGCTTAGGGTTTTGCATATCATTAACAAAATTGACATTAATAGAATTTATAATAACATCATTGCAATCATGCTTTTTATTCAAAGATCTATCGTGAATCACTTCATAAAGTAATTCATCACACTTTTCAGATTCATGAATTTCAAGCAAAACCTCATAAAGATAATCTAGTGCACTCAACTCACTAGAAATAGGTTCATCATAATTGGATCTCTTAAAGAGATTAGCAAGTGGATGAGGATCCATAAACTTTTAGCAAGCGAAGATGCAAGCAAAAAGATGGTACATGGTAACACAAGCAAACAAAAGATTGAACAGAAGAAGGGCAAAGAAAAGGCAAAGGTTTTTTAAAATCGTTTTAGAAGTGGGGGAGAAGGAAACGAGAGGTGAATGGCAAATAATGTAATGCGAGGGAGAAGAGTTTATGATGGGTACTTGGTATGTCTTGACTGGGCGTAGATCTCCCCGGCAACGGCGCCAGAAATCCTTCTTGCTACCTCTTGATCATGCGTTGGTTTTCCCTTGAAGAGGAAAGGGTGATGCAGCAAAGTAGAGTAAGTATTTCCCTCGGGTTTTGAGAACCAAGGTATCAATCCAGTAGGGGGCATGATACGTCTCCAACATGTCTATATTTTTTGATTGCTCCATGCTATATTATCTACTGTTTTGGACTATATTGGGCTTCATTTTCCACTTTTATATTATTTTTGGGACTAACCTATTAACCGGAGGCCCAGCCCAGAATTGTTGTTTTTTTTGCCTATTTCAGTGTTTCGGAGAAACAGAATATCAAACGGAGTCCAAACGGAATAAAATCTTCGGGAACGTGATTTTCTCACCGAACGTGATCCAGGAGACTTGGACCCTAATCCAGGGAGTCAAAGAGGAGGTCACGAGGGTGGGGGGCACGCCCCCCTGCCTCGTGGGCCCCTCGGTGCTCCACCGACATACTCCTTCCTCCTATATATACCTACGTACCCCCAAACGATCAGAAGAGGAGCCAAAAACCTAATTCCACCGCCGCAACTTTCTGTATCCACGAGATCCCATCTTGGGGTCTGTTCTGGAGCTCCGCCGGAAGAGGGCCGTCATCACGGAGGGCTTCTACATCATCCTAGCCCCTCCGATGAAGTGTGAGTAGTTTACCTCAGACCTTTGGGTCCATAGTTAGTAGCTAGATGGCTTCTTCTCTCTCTTTGAATCTCAATACAAAGTTCCCCCCCTCTCTTGTGGAGATCTATTCGATGTAATCTTCTTTTTGCGGTGTGTTTGTTGAGACCGATGAATTGTGGGTTTATGATCAAGTATATCTATGAATAATATTTGAATCTTCTCTAGATTCTTTTATGTATGATTGGTTATCTTTGCAAGTCTCTTCGAATTATCCGTTTGGTTTGGCCAACTAGATTGGTAGTTCTTGCCATGGGAGAAGTGCTTAACTTTGGGTTCGATCTTGCGGTGTCCTTACCCAGTGACAAAAGGGGCAGCAAGGCACGTATTGTATCGTTGCCATCGAGGATAAAAAGATGGGGTTTATTTCATATTGCATGAATTTATCTCTCTACATCATGTCATCTTGCTTAAGGCGTTACTTTGTTTTTAACTTAATACTCTAGATGCATGCTGGATAGCGGTCGATGAGTGGAGTAATAGTAGTAGATGCAGAATCGTTTCGGTCTACTTGTCACGGACGTGATGCCTATATACATGATCATGCTTAGATATTCTCATAACTATGCTCAATTCTGTCAATTGCTCAACAATAATTTGTTCACCCACCGTAGAATACTTATGCTCTTGAGAGAAGCCACTAGTGAAACCAATGGCCCTCGGGTCTATTCTCTTCATATCAATCTCCATCACTTTAATCTTGCTTTGCTTTTACTTTTTACTTTGCATCTTTATACCAAAAATACCAAAAATATTATATCTATCAGATCTCACTCTCGTAAGTGAACATGAAGGGATTGACAACCCCTAATCGCGTTGGTTGCGAGTAGCTATCGTTTTGTGCAGGTACGAGGGACTTGAGCGTGGCCTCCTACTGGATTGATACCTTGGTTCTCAAAAACTGAGGGGAAATACTTACGCTACTCTACTGCATCATCCCTTCCTCTTCGGGGAAAACCAACGCAAGCTCAAGACGTAGCAAGAAGGATTTCTGGCACCGTTGCCGGGGAGTCTACGCAAAAAGTCAACATACCAAGTACCCATCACAATCCCTATCTCTCGCATTACATTATTTGCCATTTGCCTCTCGTTTTCCTCCTCCCCCACTTCACCCTTGTCGTTTTATTCACCCTCTCTCTCTCTCTATCCTCCCTCTCTATTTGCCTCTTTTTGCCCGCTTGCCTTTTTGTTTGCCCGTGTGTTAGATTGCTTGTTTGTCGCGATGGCTCAAGATAATACTAAATTGTGTGACTTCACCAATACCAATAATAATGATTTCCTTAGCACTCCGATTGCTACAAATGAATTTTTCGATCTTGTGCCTAAAAGTTTGATAATCACTAGAAAGAAAGAAATTCCTAAGGGAAATAGATGCCTTATCGAAGAATTGCCTACCAAAGATGGCAATACTTAGATCTATCCTCGCTTTTATGCCTAGCTAGGGGCGTTAAATGATAGCGCTTGTTGGGAGGCAACCCAATTTTATTTTTATTCCTTGCTTTTTGCTCCTGTTTAGTAATAAATAAATTATTTAGCCTCTGTTTTGGTTGTGTTTTTTGTGTTTAATTAGTGTTTGTGCCAAGTAGAACTGTTGGGAAGACTTGGGGAAAGTCTTGTTGAACTTGCTATAAAAAACAGAAACTTTAGCGCTCATGAGAACTGCTATCATTTTTATTTGAAGAGTGCTATTTAGTTAATTCTTTTTGCAGATGATTAATAGATAAATTCCTCACGTCCAGTAATTTATTTTGAGTAACACATTTAGCAAGATGACATGATGTAGAGGGATAAACTCAAGCAATATGATATAAACCCCGTGTTTTTATCCTCGATGGCAACAATACAATACGTGCCTTGCTGCCCCTACTGTCACTGGGAAAGGACACCGCAAGATTGAACCCAAAGCTAAGCACTTCTCCCATTGCAAGAAAGATCAATCTAGTAGGCCAAACTAAACCTATAATTCAAAGAGACTTGCAAAGATATCAAATCATGCATATAAGAATTCAGAGGAGAACCAAATAATATTCATAGATAATCTTGTTCATAAACCCACAATTCATCGGATCTCGGCAAACACACCGCAAAAGAGTATTACATTGAATAGATCTCCAAGAACATCGAGGAGAACTTTGTATTGAGAATCAAAGAGAGAGAAGAAGCCATCTAGTTAATAACTATGGACCCGAAGGTCTGTGGTAAACTACTCACGCTTCATCGGAGAGGCTATGGTGTTGATGTAGAAGCCCTCCGTGATCGATTCCCCCTCCCGCAGATTGTCGAAAAAGGCCCCAATATGGGATCTCACAGGTACAGAAGGTTGCGGCCTTGGAAAAGTGGGTTTTTGGCTCTCTGCGATCGATCTAGGGTATAAGAGTATATATAGGCGAAAGAAGTACATCGATGGAGCTACATGGGGTCCACGAGGGTGGGGGCGCGCCCTCCTGCCTCATGGCTGCCTCACGGAGTTCCAGACTTCCACTCCAAATCTCCTGGTTTGCTTTAGGTCCAAGAAAGATCATTGTGAATGTTACATTCCGTTTGGATTCAGTTTGGTATTCCTTTTCTGCAAAACTCTAAAATAGGCAAAAAAACAGAAACTGGCACTGGGCCTCCGGTTAATGTTGGGTTTCGTAGTAATTTCAAAAAATTTCCTACACTCACGCAAGATCATGGTGATGCATAGCAACGAGAGGGGAGAGTATGATCTACGTACCCTTGTAGATCGACAACGGAAGCGTTTGGTTGATGTAGTCGTACGTCTCCATGGCCCGACCGATCAAGCACCGAAACTACGGCACCTCCGAGTTCTAGCACACGTTCAGCTCGATGACGATCCCCGGACTCCGATCCAGCAAAGTGTCGGGGAAGAGTTCCGTCAGCACGACAGCATGGTGATGATCTTGATGTACTACCGCAGCAGGGCTTCGCCTAAGCACCGCTACAATATTATCGAGGACTATGGTGGAAGGGGGCACCACACACGGCTAAGAATATGATCACCTGGATCAACTTGTGTTTCTCTAGGGTGCCCCTGCCTCCGTATATAAAGGCTCAAGAGGGGGAGGCCGGCCGGCCATCATAGGGCGCGCCAGGAGGAGTCCTACTCCCTCCGGGAGTAGGACTTCTCCCCCAATCCTAGTTGGAATAGGATTCGCGAGGTGGGAAAAGAGAGAGAGAGAAGGAGGGGGGCGCCGACCCCCTCTCTCCTTGTCCTATTCGGACTAGGGGGGAGGGGTGCGTGGCCCAGCCCTGGCTGCCTCTCCTCTTCTTCCACTAAGGCCCATTAAGGCCCATATAGCTCCCGGGGGGTTCCGGTAACCTCTCGGTACTCCGGTAAAATGTCGATTTCACCCGGAACACTTCCGATATCCAAACATAGGCTTCCAATATATCAATCTTTATGTCTCGACCATTTCGAGACTCCTCATCATGTCTGTGATCACATCCGGGACTCCGAACAACCTTCGGTACATCAAAATGTATAAACTCATAATATAACTGTCATCGTAACCTTAAGCGTGCGGACCCTACGGGTTCGAGAACAATGTAGACATGACCGAGACACGTCTCCGGTCAATAACCAATAGCGGAACCTGGATGCTCATATTGGCTCCTACATATTCTATGAAGATCTTTATCAGTCAGACCGCATAACAACATACATTGTTCCCTTTGTCATCGGTATGTTACTTGCCCGAGATTCGATCGTCGGTATCTCAATACCTAGTTCAATCTCGTTACCAGCAAGTCTCTTTACTTGTTTCGTAATACATCATCTCGCAACTAACTCATTAGTTGCAATGCTTGCAAGGCTTATGTGATGTGCATTACCGAGAGGGCCCAGAGATACCTCTCCGACAATCGGAGTGACAAATCCTAATCTCGAAATACGCCAACCCAACATGTACCTTTGGAGACACCTGTAGAGCTCCTTTATAATCACCCAGTTACGTTGTGACGTTTGGTAGCACACAAAGTGTTCCTCTGGCAAACGGGAGTTGCATAATCTCATAGTCATAGGAACATGTATAAGTCATGAAGAAAGCAATAGCAACATACTAAACGATCGGGTGCTAAGTTAATGGAATGGGTCATGTCAATCAGATCATTCAACTAATGATGTGATCCTGTTAATCAAATGACAACTCCTTGTCCATGGTTAGGAAACATATCCATCTTTGATTAACAAGCTAGTCTAGTAGAGGCATACTAGTGACACTCTGTTTGTCTATGTATTCACACATGTATTATGTTTCCGGTTAATACAATTCTAGCATGAATAATAAACTTTTATCATGATATAAGGAAATAAATAATAACTTTATTATTGCCGCTAGGGCATATTTCCTTCAGTCTCCCACTTGCACTAGAGTCAATAATCTAGATTACACAGTAATGATTCTAACACCCATGGAGCCTTGGTGTTGATCATGTTTTGCTCGTGGAAGAGGCTTAGTCAACGGGTCTGCAACATTCAGATCCATATGTATCTTGCAAATCTCTATGTCTCCCACCTGGACTAGATCCTGGATGGAATTGAAGCGTCTCTTGATGTGCTTGGTTCTCTTGTGAAATCTGGATTCCTTTGCCAAGGAAATTGCACCAGTATTGTCACAAAAGATTTTCATTGGACCCGATGCACTAGGTACGACACCTAGATCGGATATGAACTCCTTCATTTGCTGCTTCCGAAGCAGCTATGTATTCCACTTCACACATAGATCCCGCCACGACGCTTTGTTTAGAACTGCACCAACTGACAGCTCCACCGTTTAATGTAAACACGTATCCGGTTTGCGATTTAGAATCGTCCGGATCAGTGTCAAAGCTTGCATCAACGTAACCGTTTACGATGAGCTCTTTGTCACCTCCATATACGAGAAACATATCCTTAGTCCTTTTCAGGTACTTCAGGATGTTCTTGACCGCTGTCCAGTGATCCACTCCTGGATTACTTTGGTACCTCCCTGCTAGACTTATAGCAAGGCACACATTAGGTCTGGTACACAGCATTGCATACATGATAGAGCCTATGGCTGAAGCATAGGGAACATCTTTCATTTTCTCTCTATCTTCTGCAGTGGTCGGGCATTGAGTCCGACTCAACTTCACACCTTGTAACACAGGCAAGAACACTTTCTTTGCTTGATCCATTTTGAACTTCTTCAAAATCTTGTCAAGGTATGTGCTTTGTGAAAGTCCAATTAAACGTCTTGATCTATCCCTATAGATCCTTATGCCTAATATGTAAGCAGCTTCACCGAGGTCTTTCATTGAAAAACTTTTATTCAAGTATCCCTTTATGCTATCTAGAAATTCTATATCATTTTTGATCAGTAATATGTCATCCACATATAATATCAGAAATGCTACAGAGCTCCCACTCACTTTCTTGTAAATACAGGCTTCTCCAAAAGTCTGTATAAAACCAAATGCTTTGATCACACTATCAAAGCGTTTATTCCAACTCCGAGAGGCTTGCACCAGTCCATAAATGGATCACTGGAGCTTGCATACTTTGTTAGCTCCCTTTGGATCGACAAAACCCTCTGGTTGCATCATATACAACTCTTCTTCCAGAAATCCATTCAGGAATGCAGTTTTGACATCCATCTGCCAAATTTCATAATCATAAAATGCGGCAATTGCTAACATGATTCGGACAGACTTAAGCATCGCTACGGGTGAGAAGGTCTCATCGTAGTCAATCCCTTGAACTTGCCGAAACCCTTTTTGCGACAAGTCGAGCTTTGTAGACAGTAATATTACCGTCGGCGTCAGTCTTCTTCTTGAAGATCCATTTATTCTCAATTGCTTGCCGATCATTGGGCAAGTCAACCAAAGTCCATACTTTGTTCTCATACATGGATCCCATCTCAGATTTCATGGCTTCAAGCCATTTTGCGGAATCTGGGCTCACCATCGCTTCTTCATAGTTCGTAGGTTCATCATGATCTAGTAGCATGACTTCCAGAACAGGATTACCATACCACTCTGGTGCGGATCTTACTCTGGTTGATCTACCAGGTTCAGTAATATCTTGTTCTGAAGTTTCATGATCATTATCATTAGCTTCCTCACTAATTGGTGTAGGTGCCACAGAAACAGTTTTCTGTGATGCACTACTTTCCAATAAGGGAGCAGGTACAGTTACCTCGTCAAGTTCTACTTTCCTCCCACTCACTTCTTTTGAGAGAAACTCCTTCTCTAGAAAGTTTCCGAACTTAGCAACAAACGTCTTGCCTTCGGATCTGTGATAGAAGGTGTATCCAATAGTCTCCTTTGGATATCCTATGAAGACACATTTCTCCGATTTGGGTTCGAGCTTATCAGGTTGAAGCTTTTTCACATAAGCATCGCAGCCCCAAACTTTCAGAAACGACAACTTTGGTTTCTTGCCAAACCACAGTTCATAAGGCGTCGTCTCAACGGATTTTGATGGTGCCCTATTTAACGTGAATGCGGCCGTCTCCAAAGCATAACCCCAAAACGATAGCGGTAAATCAGTAAGAGACATCATAGATCGCACCATATCTAGTAAAGTACGATTACGACGTTCGGACACACCATTACGCTGTGGTGTTCCGGGTGGCGTGAGTTGCAAAACTATTCCGCATAGTTTCAAATGTACACCAAACTCGTAACTCAAATATTCTCCTCCACGATCAGATCGTAGAAACTTTATTTTCTTGTTACGATGATTTTCAACTTCACTCTGAAATTCTTTGAACTTTTCAAATGTCTCAGACTTATGTTTCATTAAGTAGATATACCCATATCTGCTTAAGTCATCTGTGAAGGTGAGAAAATAACGATATCCGCCACGAGCCTCAATATTCATCGGACCACATACATCTGTATGTATGATTTCCAACAAATTTGTTGCTCTCTCCATAGTACCGGAGAATGGTGTTTTAGTCATCTTGCCCATGAGGCACGGTTCGCAAGTACCAAGTGATTCATAATCAAGTGGTTCCAAAAGTCCATCAGTACGGAGTTTCTTCATGCGCTTTACACCGATATGACCTAAACGGCAGTGCCACAAATAAGTTGCACTATCATTATCAACTCTGCATCTTTTGGTTTCAACATTATGAATATGTGTTTTACTACTATCGAGATTTAATAAGAATAGACCACTCTTCAAGGGTGCATGACCATAAAAGATATTACTCATATAAATAGAACAACCATTATTCTCTGATTTAAATGAATAACCGTCTCACATCAAACAAGATCCAGATATAATGTTCATGCTTAACGCTGGCACCAAATAACAATTATTTAGGTCTAATATTAATCCCGAAGGTAGATGTAGAGGTAGCGTGCCGACCGCGATCACATCGACTTTGGAACCGTTTCCCACGCGCATCGTCACCTCGTACTTAGCCAATCTTCGCTTAATCCGTAGTCCCTGTTTCGAGTTGCAAATATTAGCAACAGAATCAGTATCAAATACCCAGGTGCTACTGCGAGCATTAGTAAGGTACACATCAATAACATGTATATCACATATACCTTTGTTCACCTTGCCATCCTTCTTATCCGCCAAATACTTGGGGCAGTTCCGCTTCTAGTGACCAGTCTGCTTGCAGTAGAAGCACTCAGTTTCAGGCTTAGGTCCAGACTTGGGTTTCTTCTCTTGAGCAGCAACTTGCTTGCTGTTCTTCTTGAAGTTCCCCTTCTTCTTCCCTTTGCCCTTTTTCTTGAAACTAGTGGTCTTTTTGACCATCAACACTTGATGCTCCTTTTTGATTTCTACCTCCGCAGCTTTCAGCATTGCGAAGAGCTCGGGAATAGTCTTATTCATCCCTTGCATATTATAGTTCATCACGAAGCTCTTGTAGCTTGGTGGCAGTGATTGGAGAATTCTGTCAATGACGCAATCATCTGGAAGATTAACTCCCATTTGAATCAAGTGATTATTATACCCAGACATTTTGAGTATATGCTCACTGATAGAACTGTTCTCCTCCATCTTGCAGCTATATAACTTATTGGGGACTTCATATCTCTCAATCCGGGCATTTGCTTGAAATATTAACTTCAACTCCTGGAACATCTCATATGCTCCATGACGTTCAAAACATCGTTGAAGTCCCAGTTCTAAGCCGTAAAGCATGGCACACTGAACTATCAAGTAATCATCAGCTTTGCTCTGCCAGACGTTCACAACATCTGGTGTTGCTCCAGCAGCAGGCCTAGCACCCAGCGGTGCTTCCAGGACGTAATTCTTCTGTGCAGCAATGAGGATAATCCTCAAGTTACGGACCCAGTCCGTGTAATTGCTACCATCATCTTTCAACTTTGCTTTCTCAAGGAACGCATTAAAATTCAACGGAACAACAGCACGGGCCATTTATCTACAATCATACATAGACAAGCAAGATACTATCAGGCACTAAGTTCATGATAAATTTAGGTTCAATTAATCATATTATTTAAAGAACTCCCACTTAGATAGATATCCCTCTAATCCTCTAAGTGATTACGTGATCCAAATCAACTAAACCATGTCCGATCATCACGTGAGATGGAGTAGTTTCATTGGTGAACATCACTATGTTGATCATATCTACTATATGATTCACGCTCGATCTTTCGGTCTCCGTGTTCCGAGGCCATATCTGTATATGCTTGGCTCGTCAAGTATAACCTGAATATTCCGCGTGTGCAACTGTTTTGCACCCGTTGTATTTGAACGTAGAGCCTATCACACCCGATCATCACGTGGTGTCTCAGCACGAAGAACTTTCGCAATGGTGCATACTCAGGGAGAACACTTCTTGATAATTTAGTGAGAGATCATCTTAAAATGCTACCGTCAATCAAAGCAAGATAAGATGCATAAAAGATAAACATCACATGCAATCAAAATATGTGACATGATATGGCCATCATCATCTTGCGCCTTTGATCTCTATCTCCAAAGTACTGTCATGATCTCTATCGTCACCGGCATGACACCATGATCTCAATCATCTTGATCTATATCAATGTGTCGTCACATGGTCGTCTCGCCAACTATTGCTCTTGCAACTATTGCTATCGTATAGCGATAAAGTAAAGCAATTATTTGGCGCTTGCATCTTATGCAATAAAGAGACAACCATAAGGCTTTTTCCAGTTGCCGATAACTTCAACAAAACATGATCATCTTATACAACAACTTATATCTCATCACGTTTTGACCATATCACATCACAACATGCCCTGCAAAAACAAGTTAGACGTCCTCTACTTTGTTGTTGCAAGTTTTACGTGGCTGCTACGGGCTTAAGCAAGAACCAATCTTACCTACGCATCAAAACCACAACGATAGTTTGTCAAGTTGGTGCTGTTTTAACCTTCGCAAGGACCAGGCGTAGCCACACTCAGTTCAACTAAAGTTGGAGAAACTGTCACCCGCAAGCCACCTATGTGCAAAGCACGTCGGGAGAACCGGTCTCGCGTAAGCGTACGCGTAATGTCGGTCCAGGCCGCTTCATCCAACAATACCGCCGAACCAAAGTATGACATGCTGGTAAGCAGTATGACTTATATCGCCCACAACTCACTTGTGTTCTACTCGTGCATATAACATCAACATATAAAACCTAGGCTCGGATGCCACTATTGGGTTTCGTAGTAATTTCAAAAAATTTCCTACGCTCACGCAAGATCATGGTGATGCATAGCAACGAGAGGGGAGAGTATGATCTACGTACCCTTGTAGATCGACAACGGAAGCGTTTGGTTGATGTATTCGTACGTCTCCACGGCCCGACCGATCAAGCACCGAAACTACGGCACCTCCGAGTTCTAGCACACGTTCAGCTCGATGACGATCCCCGGACTCTGATCCAGCAAAGTGTCGGGGAAGAGTTCCGTCAGCACAACGGCGTGGTGACGATCTTGATGTACTACCACAGCAGGGCTTCGCCTAAGCACCGCTACAATATTATCGAGGACTATGGTGGAAGGGGGCACCGCACACGGCTAAGAATATGATCACCTGGATCAACTTGTGTTTCTCTAGGGTGCCCCTGCCTCCGTATATAAAGGCTCAAGAGGGGGAGGTCGGCCGGCCATCATAGGGCGCGCCAGGAGGAGTCCTCCCCCAATCCTAGTTGGAATAGGATTCGCGAGGTGGGAAGAGAGAGAGAGAGAGAGAAGGAGGGGGGCGCCGGCCCCCTCTCTCCTTGTCCTATTCGGACTAGGGGGGAGGGGCGTGCGGCCCAGCCCTGGCTGCCTCTCCTCTTCTTCCACTAAGGCCCATTAAGGCCCATATAGCTCCCGGGGGGTTCCGGTAACCTCCCGGTACTCCGGTAAAATCCCGATTTCACCCGGAACACTTCCGATATCCAAATATAGGCTTCCAATATATAAATCTTTATGTCTCGACCATTTCGAGACTCCTCGTCATGTCCGTGATCACATCCGGGACTCCAAACAACCTTCGGTACATCAAAATGTATAAACTCATAATATAACTGTCATCGTAACCTTAAGCGTGCGGACCCTACGGGTTCGAGAACAATGTAGACATGACCGAGACACGTCTCCGGTCAATAACCAATAGAGGAACCTGGATGCTCATATTGGCTCCTACATATTCTATGAAGATCTTTATCGGTCAGACCGCATAACAACATACATTGTTCCCTTTGTCATCGGTATGTTACTTGCCCGAGATTCGATCGTCGGTATCTCAATACCTAGTTCAATCTCGTTACCGGCAAGTCTCTTTACTCGTTTCGTAATACATCATCTCGCAACTAACTCATTAGTTGCAATGCTTGCAAGGCTTATGTGATGTGCATTACCGAGAGGGCCCAGAGATACCTCTCCGACAATCGGAGTGACAAATCCTAATCTCGAAATACGCCAACCCAACATGTACCTTTGGAGACACCTGTAGAGCTCCTTTATAATCACCCAGTTACGTTGTGACGTTTGGTAGCACACAAAGTGTTCCTCTGGCAAACGGGAGTTGCATAATCTCATAGTCATAGGAACATGTATAAGTCATGAAGAAAGCAATAGCAACATACTAAACGATCGGGTGCTAAGTTAATGGAATGGGTCATGTCAATCAGATCATTCAACTAATGATGTGATCCTGTTAATCAAATGACAACTCCTTGTCCATGGTTAGGAAACATATCCATCTTTGATTAACAAGCTAGTCTAGTAGAGGCATACTAGTGACACTCTGTTTGTCTATGTATTCACACATGTATTATGTTTCCGGTTAATACAATTCTAGCATGAATAATAAACTTTTATCATGATATAAGGAAATAAATAATAACTTTATTATTGCCTCTAGGGCATATTTCCTTCAGTTAATAGGTTAGTCCCAAAAATAATATAAAAGAGCATATTAAATCCCATTAAACATCCAAAACAGATAATATAATAGCACGAAACAATCAAAAATTATAGATATGTTGGAGAAGTATCATGAGGTAATTGTACCTTCTCTCGAATTGAAAAGTACTACATCAGAGAAAACTGTTCCCGTGATGCCTACACCAACTAGAGAGGAAGCTAATGATGATGATCGTGAAACTTCAGATCAAGCTACTACTGAACTTCCTTGGTCAACCAGAGCATGATCCGCACCAGAGTGGTACGGTAATCCTGTCCTGGAAGTCATGTTACTAGACCAAGGCGAACCTACGAACTATGAAGAAGCTATGATGAGCCGAGATTCTGACAGATGGCTTGAGGCCATGAAATATGAGATAGGATCCATGTATAAGAACGAAGTGTTTAATTTGGTGGACTTGCTCGAGGATCGGCAAGCCATAGCTAATAAATGGATCTTCAAGTAGAAGACGGACGCTGATGGTAATGTTACGGTCTACAAAGCTTGACTTGTCGCGAAAGGATTCCAACAAGTTCAAGGAGTTGACTATGATGGGACTTTCTCACCCGTAGCGATGCTTAAGTCCGTCCGAATCATGTTAGCAATTGTTGCATTTTATGATTATGAAATTTGGCAAATGGATGTCAAAACTGCATTCCTTAATGGATATCTTAAAGAAGAGTTGTATATGATGCAACCAGAAGGTTTTGTCGATCCTAATGGTGCTAACAAAGTGTGCAAGCTCCAATGATCCATCTATGGACTGGTGCAAGCATCTCGGAGTTGGAATATACGCTTTGATGAGGTGATCAAAGCATATGGTTTTTTACAGACTTACAGTGAACCTATAGTTACAAGAAAGTGAGTGGGAGCTTTGTAGCATTTCTGATATTATATGTGGATGACATATTGTTGATTGGAAATGATATAGAATTTCTGAATAGCATAAAAAGGATACTTGAATAAGAATTTTTCAATGAAAGACCTCGGTGAAGCTACTTATATATTGGGCATCAAGATCTATAGGGATAGATCAAGACGCTTAATAGGACTTTCAAAAGCACATACCTTGACAAGATTTTGAACAAGTTCAAAATGGATCAGTCAAAGAAAGGGTTCTTACCTGTGTTTCAAGGTGTGAAGTTGAGTAAGACTCAAAACCCGACCACGTCAAAAGATATAGAGAGAATGAAAGTCATTCCCTATGCCTCAGCCATAGGTTCTATAAAATATGCCATGTTGTGTACCTTGCCATGAGTTTGGCAAGGGGGTACAATAGTGATCCAGGAGTAGATCACTGGACAACAGTCAAAATTATCCTTAGTTACCTAAGAGGACTAAGGAGATATTTCTCGATTATGGAGGTAATAAAGAGTTCATCGTAAAGGGTTACGTCGATGCAAGCTTTGACGTTGATTCAGATGACTCTGAGTCTCAATCTGGATACATATTGAAAGTGGGAGCAATTGGCTAGAGTAGCTCCATACAGAGCTTTGCAGACATAGATATTTGCAAAAATACAAACGGATCTGAATGTGACAAACCCGTTGACTAAACTTCTCTCACAAGCAAAACATGATCACTCCTTAATACTCTTTGGGTGTTCATCACATGGTGATGTGAACTGGATTATTGACTCTAGTAAACTCTTTGGGTGTTGGTCACATGGCGATATGAACTATGGGTGTTAAATCACATGGTGATGTGAACTAGATTATTGACTCTAGTGCAAGTGGGATACTGAAGGGAATATGCCCTAGAGGCAATAATAAAGTTGTTATTTTATATTATATTTCCTTATTCACGATAAAGGTTTATTATTCATGCTAGAATTGTATTGATCGGAAACTTAAATACATGTGTGAATACATAAACAAATATCGTGTCCCTATTAAGCCTTTACTAGACTAGCTCGTTGATCAAAGATGGTTAAGGTTTCCTAACCATAGACATGTGCTTTCATTTGATAACGAGATCACATCATTAGGAGAATGATGTATGGACAAGACCCATTCGTTAGCTTAGCATAATGATCGTTCAGTTTATTGTTGTTGCTTTCTTAATGCCAAATACATATTCCTTCGACTATGAGATTATGCAACTCCCGAATACCGGAGGAATACCTTGTGTGCTATAAAACATCACAACGTAACTGGGTGATCATAAAGATGCTCTACAGGTATCTCCGAAGGTGTTTGTTGAGTTGGCATAGATCGAGATTAGGATTTGTCACTCTGAGTATCGGAGAGGTATCTCTGAGCCCTCTTGATAATACACATCATAAGCTTGCAAGCAAATGACTAAGGAGTTAGTCATAAGGTGATTTATTACAGAACAAGTAAAGAGACTTGCCAATAATGAGATTGAACTAGGTATGAAGATACCGACGACCGAATCTCGGGCAAGTAAAATACCGATGGACAAAGGGAATTACGTATGTTGTCATAACGGTTCACCGATAAAGATCTTCGTAGAATATGTAGGAGCCAATATGGGCATCCAGGTTCTGCTATTGGTTATTGACCGAAGAGGTGTCTCGGTCATGTCTACATAGTTCTCAAACCCGTAGGGTCCGCATGCTTAATGTTCGTTGACGATATAGTGTTATATGAGTTATATGTTTTGGTGACCGAATGTTGTTCGGAGTCCCGAATGAGATCACGGACATGACAAGGAGTCTCGAAATGCTCGAGAGGTAAAGATTGATATATAGGACGATGGTATTTGGACACCGGATGTGTTTTGGGACATCGTACCAGGAAGGAATCGGGTCAACAGAAGGGCTTCCGGGCACCCCCGAGCAAGTTATGGGCCTTATGGGCCAAAGGAGGGGACAGACCAGCCCATAAGGCTTCATTTGAATGTTAGGGTGGATATTTCCAGGGAGTAGATGCACCGGTTGAAATATTCTTGGCCAACTAGAAGTCCCGTGGAAAATTGGCATCGGCATTTGGTTCAAAATTGCAAATCCCCCACACTACAGAAGCGTGGGCGGAGACTACCGAGAGGAGAGGTAACTGCGGGAGTGCGTCGCGAGTGAGCGAAATAGGGGAATCTTTCCCGGTGTCGCGAGCCGTGGATCTGATCCCGGGGAAATAAGGGGGATTGGGCTGAGAAAACCACGTGGACTCGAGCATCTAAATGTCCACGCAGTTGGCCCGGGGCTGAGTTTCCACGCGGGCTTTCCACCCAGGGAACGGGCCGGGATCCCAGGAGGATCCCTCGCTACCAAACGAGCCCTAAGGGGGCTGGTACACCTCCTCCCTTGTTTGGACAGCCCTAGGGAAGGAAAAGGGGGATGGCTAGCCCCTCCTACCTTTCCCTCTCATGGGAGAAAGGAAGGGGGGGCACCCTCCCCTGCCTTTCCCCACACCCCAAATAAGGAAAGGGGGGCGCGGCTTGGGTGGGACCCCAAGTAGGATTCCTCCTACTTGGGCGCCTCCTTTGGCTGCTCCTCCCTCCCTCCCACCTATATATATGTGGGAGGGGGCGCCTAGCACAAAACAGACAATTGCCTAGTCGTGTGCGGCGCCCCCCTCCATAGTTTACACCCCGGTCATATTTTTCGTACTGCTTAGGCGAATCCCTGCGGAGATAACTTCACTATCACTGTAACCATGCCTTCGTGTCGTCGGAACTCATCCACTACCTCGCCGTCTTGCTGGATCAAGAAGGCGTGGACGTCACCGAGCTGAACGTGTGCTGAACACGGAGGTGTTGTACGTTCGGTACTCGATTGGTTGGATCACAAAGAAAGTTCAACTACATCAAACGCATTGTGAAACGCTTCCGCTTACGGTCTATGAGGGTACGTAGATATACTCTCCCCCTCTCGCTGCTATGCATCTCCTAGATAGATCTTGCTTGAGCATAGGATTTTTTTTAAAATTGCATGCTATGTTTCCCAACACAGAGCCTGGTACAGAACACATTCTACTTGGAGTAGACTTCGTGCCACGCACGCCACCACCGTTTCCTCCCGTAGCGGGTCATGACAACGATGATTAAGGGTTTCCCCGTGGACACGGCCATGTGGTCTACCGAATTGGTAGAGATGGGATAGGTAGAGGATACTACTGTCACTTTTTCTGCTCCACTTGCCTAGAGATTGCGCTATGACTTGCCTTCTCCGCTCTCTACTTTATCCAACAGTAATATCCCTGTGTCCAAAATTGGCAAATATTGGATGGCACACTTCACCCAACATCACGAAGAACATTAACAATACATGAAAAGGTTATCTCATATCGCGCAAAATTATTCGGTGCTAGTACAAACTAGAGTTCATCCTATTCCCCAAGAACTAGTAATTCACTCAAACATCTCAAACATGTAGGGAGTACATAGAGGATTGAGACAAGTTATAGGCAAACATGATGTTGGAGATGGCGAGGAGCATGGTGGTGGAGGCGATGGAGAGGGCACCAGCCCTCTGGTCGGCGCTAGGTGTTGGGGGTGCCTCCTCTCCTCCTTCTCCTTGTATTAGACCTCTCTCTATGGTGGAGTTGCTGCCATGGAGGTGTGGTGGCTGATGGAACTTGTGGTGGATGGAGATGATGTGAGCCGACGGCTAGGGTTGGAGGTCTTCATATAGAAGTCCTCCTCGGGTCTCCTCTGTTGATCTAGCCTCCTCCCTTTCATCCAAGGGCTCAAGGGGAGCCAAGTTCATGTCCAATAGAAGCCTTGGTCGTCAAGGATATCGTAGGGAAAAACAGGGATGAAATCAGAGAAAAATTTGGAAAGTTCTGGACAATTTTCGTGGCTAACTGAAGCTCACACGACCACTCAAATGGGCGACTCCGGTCGTATGAAAGGCCATCTTTCATTTTGGACTTCGAGAGCCACTTTAGTCGCCATTTCTTCATACGAGCTCTGATTTTGAGTTTTGACGTTCTTGGGCTCGTTGGATTGCTAGTAAAAATCCCGATGCATTTGCCTTGGATCTTCGTTTCAGACACTTTGATAATTGTCAAATCATTAAACTCTCCAAAGGGCCTCGATCTAGTGTCTGGAACTTCTACGGTTTGACCCCTAGCTTGATTCTTTCGATGTCCCAAGTCCATGAACGTGTCAACACACCTACAAAGACCAAAAAACAAAGGAAAACTAATAAAAACTAAATAAAAATAAAAAGTGTGCAGTGAACTTGGTAAAAGAAGTAAATATCGAAAACCATGCATCGGAAACTTAAAAAAGTGCTACTCCCTCCATTCCTAAATATAAGTCTTTTTAAAGATTCCACTACAAACCACATACAGATGTATATGGACATATTTTAGAGTGTAGATTCACTCATTTTGCTTCGTATGTAGTCCGTAGTGGAATCTATAAAAGACTTACATTTAGGAACGAAGGGAGTAGATGGATATGATATAAGAGATTTTGGCACTAGAATATACTCTAAAAAGTATGCATGAAATCCACTTGTCAACTGCTCGGGCCAAAGTCCATGTCCTCATAACCGACCATCTCCGTGACTGCCTTCTCCGCCGCTACCTTCTCCACTGCCTCACGCCCAGGCTGCCTTCGACGGCGGTCCTTGTGGGCAAGGTTCTCTGCCTTGCAAGGATTCGCCATGCCAGGTAGCTTGACCGATTCCGCTGAGGCATCATCCATGCCAATGGTGTCGGACAGGGTTGTCGGCGACGACATCGGCGACAACGGATGAGGATGACTACACAGATTGCGAGCAAGGAAGGGGGTTGGCGGCTCCACAGAGGTGGAAAATGGAGGACGAAAGTTGGAGGAGTTCAATCAAAGTGAAGGACTCGTTAATTTTGAGAATATTTGAGATGGACCCGGATTGTCGGAGCCTATGTGGAGGGTGTGTCTGGGCATCCCCATATCCGCCCCATATATGGGTCCGGTATGGGGAATGCCGGACAACCGGGGTGTTTGGGCCTGGTTTGCCAGGTGCGGTTGGGTGGTTGTTTTCTGTAAGGGCAGCGGCCAGGCAGGCCGCCCGAACGTTTGGGGTGGATATGAGGGCTCCAGCTATAGATGCTCTTACGGTCTCTTATCCACATACCACAACGGTTGCTAAAAAACACCACATCAAAAGATATCCCTATAAGCCTCCTTTGGTTTGTAGGAATTTCGTAGAATTTCTATAGGATAGGATTTGCAAAGAAAAATTTCCTTTGAAGCCTTTTGGTTTATATGAATGGATTCCTATTCCTATATAGGATAGGAATCAATCCTTCACATTTTGGAGGGGAAAAACATTAGCTAAGACTCACTGGAAAAATTCCTATCCTATGCATCAAATGACATGTCTTTCTCTATAGGAATTGAGATGCATGTCATCTCACTTCCTATGATTTTCCTATTCCTGTAACATTCCTATCCTATGAATGAAAGGAGGCCTAAAAAAGACCACACATGTACTATGCTAATCCCTTAGAAAAGTACTCTACTGAAGAAATAGAACATCCGGATGGGCTCAAGCAGCTATGTTATAAAATGCAAACTTCTTCTCTCCTCCGCAAGTGGAACATGACAATATCCATGCCCGTAAGGTGCAAGAAGTTGAGAATCGGGAGGTCTTACACAAGCAACCTAGGAAGGAGGAAGAGAAGAATGTGGTGAAAAAGATGGTGAAGAGATAAAGATAAAGGACAAGGACAATGATGACATGGATCATTTTGATGAATATGCTAGCTACACGTGGAGAACGCCAAGACGAATGGGCAGGGGCATGTGGCCGAGGGAGAATCGGGTTTTTAGGATCGGTGCAGGGAAAATTGGGGTACTTTCTTCACACCATACACCCCGAAAAAACTCACGCTTTTCTCGTTGAATTGCATTAAATAGTTCACGCCTTTTTTTCCAAAGAGAGGAATACCTTCGAGATAGTTGTTGAACAAGTCAATAAAAATAAACCATCTCTTTGAGGTTAGGTTGTTAAAATGAAACCATCCAGAACTAGTCCCATGGAGGCATTCTTTAATCGCAGGTTGTGCACCCGCGCTCCTAACCAATAGAGTGATGCTTTGTTTTCTTGAGGCCAAGTTGTTACCCACCAAGATATTTTTTCCCGAATTTCTACCATCAAGATCAAGGCCTCTTTTTGTTCAAAGAAAAAGTAGAGGAAACAAACATAGGAATAGAAAAATCTCCTATAGTGAAACCATTCAAACCTTCGGTTCAAAGGAATGTAGTAAAGGAAATCACAAAGATAATTTTCTTTTGGTGCCCGTTTTAACAAAAAAATGCAGGAAATTTACAATCTATTTGGAACTCCTTTTCAAATTCCTACACATGAGGCTAAGATTCTCAGTGGCATAATAACATGCTAATTATACCTTTTCATGTGGTTTGACTTTGATTTGACTGTATTTATTATGATTTCTGTAATTTTCTATGCATGTGAACCAAACACGAGTACAAAACTCCTTTTGTTAGAAAGTATGCTTGCATTCAAATAATGAAATACAAATATACCCTAATGCACACACAAATAACAAAAAAAACAAAGAGCACCCTAAAATAATCAGTAAACCACGAAGATCGTCGGAGCTTTGTGTTATCATTCCTGAACCTTGCGAGAAAACCCATGCAATACAAGAATATGCATTCAGACCCAAGTAGGCCATTATCTTCAACCACGACATAATCGCCGCCACGTTGCTTCCCCTTTTTTCGCCTTGATGCCGAAAAGACAAGGACACACTGTGCATCCAACACGCCTACACCAGCCTTCGCCATCCGTGACTTTGAGTACCAATCTATGTGCCTCTTTAAGATGGAAGAGAACTAGGATCCGGTTGTGGCGCCGCGGCTGGGCCGATCACTCGGGCAAAACAAAGATATCTCTCTAGCAGCAACACCAATAAAGAGGAAGAGTAGCATAAAAAATTATACCGATGAGGAGGAAGAAGAATCTCGGTCTCTGCACAACCACCACCAATCTCAGGACCAAACCGTCCAGTGCCGGCCAACCTCCAAACACCATAGCCCGCGACCTCGACGAGATCCGAGGATCCCCACGTGTCTAGCTCCTAGACGAAGGCAAGAGCCCCGCCTCACCGTGAACGAAGCCTGAGAAAACTTATTCAGACGCGAAGCCGCCCGCAACGGCCTCGACAACATCTCATTCAATCCTAATCCTACCGAGAACCCACTCGACGCACGATCCGAGGTTCCCCCTCCCTCTTGCCGCCGGAGCGGTCGGCAGAGGGAGAGGGAACCAACGGCTGCGCATTCCTATATTTTCTGATTCTCTATTTTATGCGCGCATTCCTATCTAATTCTCGTGTTTTTTTTCCTTTTCTGCGTCTTTTAGAATTGTGTAAAAATTACAAACACGGCTCCGTCAACTCCGCGAGTATGTGCATCTGTGGTGGTGTATACGGGGCCCATCTGCAATTTTATGGGGGTAATAAAACAAATTTAATGCCCTCGCCCATCTGGAGATGTGCCTGGCTAACCTCGGTAGCCACCTTGCATTTGGAATTGCGCTTTACTAAATCCCAATTCTAGTCCCCGTTTACACTCGTGCCGTGTTCTTCCCATAAACCTTCTCTCCTTCCTCCTCACCGTCTCCCCCAGATTTGCCTCCCCAGATTCCGGCCCGCTTCGCCCCGCCGGCCGCCGCCGCCGCCCGCGCGCAGCCCTCCCACCGGGGCACGCCCGCGGGCTTCCAATTGGAGGAATTCGGATCTCCTCCTCCTCCGCTGGGCTTGCTTGGAGCGGAGATCCGCCGGGACCTCAGTTCTCTGTAAGGAAACCCTGACCTCCTCGCATTGATAGTCGTCTTCTTAGTCTTCCCTTCGCTACGAGCAAGGCCGAAGGTGCTGAAACCTTGGTGAGACGACGCGCTGACGACCGGCAGGCCGTCACTCGTGTCGAGTCGACGGAACCCAAAAATGGTGAACTATGTCGGAGTCTAGATTAAAACTGTGGCGGAGGCTGAAAGCGATGCCGACGCGCAAATCGTTTGTCTCGCATGGGTATAGGGCGGAAGGCTAGTTGAACCCTGTATGCATCTATAGATTCCGTAGAGCTGCTACTACTAGGCAGCAAGTTCCATTTGGAGTAACGTTTGTTGTGGAATGTGATGCTCTGGTTGGGGTTAACTTCTCAGTGTCCCCAATTGATCCCTTGTGTGAGGATGGCATCCTTCTTAATTGTCAGGACACTATTGCCTCACTGTAAGATCATTGGCAAAGCTATAGCACTGTTAAAATGCCGTTTATTCCGCTGGCTGCCCTGCAGCACCGTCGTTTGACCGTTGTATACATCGTCACCGAGCCTGGGACTGCTGAACACCTTTTCACGATATGCTCGTGGTCTCGGCTTGGCATCTCTGGCTTGTCGTGTTGCACTGGGCCTGGCATGGGTGCATATATTGCGATTAATTGTGTTATGCACCTTGGCATTCTGATGCCAGTCCATAGCCCTGAACTGCTGTCTGCTTCCTTTTTTTAGCTAGCTTGCGCCAAGTGTACTAAATATATGTCTTAGTAATAGGTGTATGACTAATAACTGAGCATGTTGCACACAGACAGTGTGAAAGGGGAAAAATGTCTATTTATTCTTAACACTGTATGGACGGAGCATTTCCTTCTTGTTACTACCAAATATGTTAAATAGTTTCAGCAAATACTCATCATGATGTCCCATTCGTCTTTCCAATTAACACATTCTTTTATGATAAAGGACTCGGTTGGATGTGATACTCCAGTTCTGACAATGAATAATTCAGACAAGAAATCGGCATGCTCCATTCCTAGAAGATCATCAGAACGGAGGAAACAGTCCTCTTCTGAGTTGGTTTCTTCAGCAAAAAGGTCAACTGGCCACAATACCTCCAGCAGTTATAAGCCAGATCATTGCTCTCCTCCCAAGAGAACAGTAAGAACAGTCAGGAATGTTAATCTGGCAAAATATATAAAGAACAAGTATTATCGTAGTCCTCTGAGCAAGCGGCAGGCTTCAAATGCTGCTACTGGAAAAACTGCAACAGGACCAGTCAGGAGGAGGAACCGGAAACGGAGAAGGCACAATACTGATTGTGATGAGGCAACTCGCATGGAAAGAAGGGCGAGATATTTGCTGGTCAAAATAAAATCGGAGCAGAATTTAATAGATGCATACTCTGGAGATGGCTGGAATGGGCACAGGTTTGCACCTCTCTCTCTCTCTCTCTACTGTCTATTGCTGGTAAAGGAAAATCTTAAATCCATATAATTTTACATGCAATAAAAAAGAAAAAGGGTACCTGTAAATATCTTCAATTCTAGCATGAACAAATGTGAAGTATGACACAGTTTTAGGCTACTCCAGTTTGTTTAGAATAATTATGCGCATGAATATATATACGAGGTTTGTAACTATTTTACGCTTTTAAATCATATGAAAACTCATGTAGTTTTAACCACTTGCTGTTTGTTTCTTATATAGGAGGATCACAATCCGTCCTAAGTTCATTGGTAGTGGCCATTGATGACTGATCTATTAAAGTAATTATTTGTGGGAAGTACCCATTGGACTTGATTAGTTGGACAACATGATGTCCATGTCCATTTCTTGAGATAATAGAAGTATAGTCGAGTAGCTTTCGTCACTAAGTAGTGTAAGCTAAGTCTGATTTGCCTTTCAATTGTCATGATAGAATCATGCAAACAGTTCATATTATTGTTCATTAATCTATGTTGCACACTTTACTCATGCTGCATATGACCCCCCTTACTCTTTTCGCTCTTCTGCTTTGAAGTTTCTTACAGTAAAATAAGAGTGCTAGTTATATTAATTGAAGGTGTGCTTTTCTAAACAGCCGAGAGAAATTAAAGCCAGAGAAGGAGCT
This sequence comes from Triticum aestivum, assembly GCF_018294505.1. NCBI lineage: Eukaryota > Viridiplantae > Streptophyta > Magnoliopsida > Poales > Poaceae > Triticum > Triticum aestivum. The sequence goes on from NC_057809.1 coordinate 90,960,485, forward strand.
ACAGCGTGCTCAGAAACAGATCATTAAATGCAAAATTGCTATCCGTGATATTATCCATCAACTTGATTTGTATAGTTCTAGTGGGAGCATGGAAGATTCCGTGATGCCTCCAGATGAGTCTGTTAACCCTGATAATGTATGTATATCATCAAATCAGTCATACTCCCTACTTCCACATGATTATGTAACTGATGGATTATCAATATTCTCTTTGCTAGACCATATGTTCAAGATGCAAGTCTCCTGAATCAGTTCCCAACAATAAATTTATCTTCTGTGAAGGGGCCTGCAAAATGGCATACCATGAGAAATGTTTAGAACCTCCTCTAGACAAAAGTGGGTAAATTTTTCTCGGTTTTGTTTTCAAACTACTAGGTTGCACATGTTTTTGTAACATGCTTATTTGCATCCTTGATTGGTGTAAAGCTTTGCAATTTCATCTTGATCACCTAAACAACACTTCTTCTGTTTCTGATTTTGTCTCTGTGTTTCTTGTGCAAATACAGTAGCAAATGGAATTAAAAGATATCTGTAGTTCTGCACGGATGCAAATTACGAAACTATGTTTTCCAGTACTAAATGATCTCAATTTCATCTTTATTAAATAAGTCTCCAGATTTAGTTGTGGTTGTTTTATTTAAAAAAAAATCTCTCCTAGTTTCTTACTCCCTAGCATATCATCGTTGCCTACATTATTAACAATTTTCATGTCATGTTGGTGTTCATAGTTTTATCCATTCAATCCTTTCCTTGTGTGTTGTATCCATTGGACTGATGTAACCATTGGGTAACATCAAATAACTCTGGAAGGTGAGCTCAAATGCTGGAAAACAAATGAACTGTGGAGTCATGCAATACGCAAAAGCTGTCCAATTTTTTTGCATGCGGAAATTGTTTAAGAATAATAATCCTAATATTACTCACAAATGAAATCAAAGGATGAAATCAGGTAATACTTACCAGGTTAATCTAGTTTGCAATAACACACACTCATGCTGTACCTTCCATTCTGACAATTATATATACATTCTTGTTGCCTCCTGTGGTTGCTTACTCCGTATTGAGATGGATTTTTATATTTGTTAATATGGCTTTGTAGATGTTGTAGTCCTAATTAGTTTCTGGTTTATAATGTACCTGTCTCTGTATTGTGCAATCTCTCAGGTCTTCCTACTGGTGGTCCTGGATGGCTTTGTAAATTCTGTTTGTGCAAGATGAAAATTTTAGAAGCTGTGAATGCACATTTGGGAACAAGCCTTACAGTGATGTGTCCCTCTAAAGTAAGTCCCCCCCCCCCCCCCCCCCCTTCATTTTTTGTGCATCCACTTCTTTTCTCATTTTTACATTGAAGGATGTTATCCTATTCAGACAATGTTGACATTAGCTTTCTATAGGACATTTTTAAGGAAGCAACTAAACAGATGGACTCTGAGGATGGACTAGGAGAGGATTGGTTATCTGAGTATTCAGGTGATGAGGACTATGACCCTGAAGAAAATGACTTCACAAGCAGCAGCCTGGATAGTGGTGAAGAAAGTATATCTGATCAGTCCAATTGTTCAGGAAGTCCGCTTTATTCTCCAAACGATGATATTCCAGGCTTTATATCAGCAGATTTCACTGATGCGGAAGGATTCTACCACACCAATTCAAATTTAGGAATTGATTCTGATGATGATGATGTTGCCGAGATGCTTACCTACCAAAGGCCAAAGAGAGAGGTTGATTATAAAAGACTTAATGAGGTGTATTTTGCTAAGCAGAATATTTTCTTATACTTGCAATTCAAGGAACTGCATTTTGAATTGAGGGAAAACTTTGTTTTTGCCACTCTAGCTTTTGCCCACTTATGCCACTCTAAAATTTAACATTTTACTTTTGTCACTCTTAGATGTTGACAATATATCAATTTTGCCATTCAGTGGCAAAAGCAAAATTTTCAGAGTGGCAATTGTGCTACATTGCAAAACCTAAGAGTGGCAAAAGTGAAATGAAAAATTATCGTTTTTGCCACTGAATGGCATTTGTGATGTATTGTCAAAAGCTAAGAGTGGCAAAAGTGAGATGTCAAATTCTAGAGTGGCATAAGCAAAGTGGGCAAAAACTAGAGTGGCAAAAACAAAGTTTTCTCTTTTGAATTAGCTATGTGTTGTGTGTTAGTTGCACCTTGAGTAAGTTACTCATAAGCATTACGTTGGTTCAACAGGTTGGGGCTTTAACTGCTTTTCACCCTTCACAGGAAATGTTTGGAAAGCTGACTGAGAATGAAAAGCAGAGTGAAGATGAAGATTGGGGTACTAATAATAGGAGAAAGAAAAGAAGAGTGGATTCAGCTGGTGTTGGAGTTAAGTCTGCCGAGGGTTCCTTAGATGTAAAATCGAATGAGAAAGCCCAACCGCAGAGGAGAAAACTCTTCAGAATTCCACCTGAGGCAGTTCAGGTAAACAGTGATAATAATTACACCCCCCCCCCCCCCCCCCCCCTGCGCGCGCGTGATAAATGGCTGGAGCTCTGCCTTTTAATTAAGATACGAGCACCTCAAATTTGGGGCAAAACGGTAAAAAGAACCCGTGCATGGTGTGGACTACTCCCAAAAGGAGAACAGACAACAACAACCACCACATTCTGATCAAGACATCATTGGCCGTCGTATAGGCGAAACTTCTCCCTCCACATGACGACACACAGATAGCACACTGTCTAATTGCCCACATGCGTGCGCCCAAGTTCCTATCCATTGCCCTTGCTGTGGAGGGACGGGATGGAGTGCAGCCTCATCTTCAGGAGGTGGGCTTGAGGGAGGTGGTTCCGCTGCCTCGAGCGCATCCACAATGTGAGCTCGTGTCGCACAAGGGCACAAAGTGGGATCTAATCTGTTACCAGTCACCTCCGCAATCTCGTGCACCTCCCTCGAGCCCACCTCTTGTGCTGCGCTCCCTTTCGTCCCTCCACAGAAGGGGGGTTGGATGCTTGCCTATATGATCACTGATGGTGTCCTGATCAGATGCGCCCAAGTGGTTGTTATTAAACTTTTTGGGTGTAGTCTGCATGCCCGTGTAAGGGTTTTTACTGGTCTGCCCAAAAACTGGTATTTTTATCAATTTTTTTATTCTTAATTTAATTAATAATTAATAGTCAGAAAAAAAATCCGAAGAACAAATTTTTATACTGATTTTTAACATTGGCAGAGGCCGCCGAAATTGTAAAGAAATTAGAATGCAGTTCATGCTATAGCATGTAAAGCTTTTCATTCAAAACTTTGACCAACTCTAGCCTACACAAAAATTAGTCGAGTTAACAGTCTTGCAGTTTAAAGTATATTTTGTTCTGCTGGCCATAGATGGTCTCAATTTTTGGTTGATGTTTTCCATGTCCACATGTATAGCATGAACTACATCATGTATAGCATGAACTAAATCCATCGGAAGAAAAATCATAAATCTCGAAAACTTTGGGGTGCCTCTACCGACAACGTGTGCACACACGCATTTTCATATAATCTGCACTCTTACTGTTGACTATAACGAGATTCCTCTTTGGGTTTATTGTGCTTGTAACTGTGGATATGTGTTCTTCACATCAGGTTCAGTCTTGCTTACCACATTCTAATATCCTCTTCATGTTGCTAAACTAGGTACTGCGCAAATCTTTTGCTGAAAGTGAGCTTCCATCCCGGGAGGTGAAAGAGAATCTCTCAACAGAATTGGGTATTTCTTTTGAAAAGGTGAGTAATGTTGGATTGAATAAATTTCACAGCTGTGTATTACTGATTACAGCTTACTGGCACATGCTTATTGACATGCGTATCTCATTCTGCTAGTCAATCACCTACACATGCTTATTGACATGTGTATCTCATATTCTCATTCTGCTAGTCAATCACCCTTTGACACTGACTGGGCCATACATCACATCTTCTTTAAAAAATAAATATAGTATATTATAATCACTACTCATATCAGTAAGGTCAGATTCATAGTATAGTTGGTACTCTTTCGTCTCTTATAAAATATCATAAACGTAGCATATTTGAAGTAGAGAAGTATAACCTGAAAAAAGAGTCACTAACCAATGTCTGATCCATTTACAGATTGACAAGTGGTTCAAAAATACAAGGTGTGCTGCTCTCAGAGATCGGAAGGCATGCATTTCTATCTCATAACTATTCATACTCGTATTTTTGTTGAGTCTTTAGCATGTGTTTGCATTCTCACGTGGTCTCCCGTGTTCAATTCTGGATATTGCTTACTTTTCTTATTTCCGTTTGCTATATTGCAAACATTCAGCTGTCACCTAAATGGAAAGTACTAAACAGAGATTTTATTTTTCAATTTTCTACCCTGAACTATGGCAAAAGTTCAGGGTTGGGAAGGTTCTTTTTTCCAACCTTGGACTGTATAACTGTCTGAAATGCAACCAAACAGTCCACTCTTCCCTCTCAAGTAATTTTGACTTTGACTGACGACCTCAATGCCATGTTGCTGCCACGCCATCAGATACCATTCTTTTTCTTTGTTTCAGCCAATTTTTTCTGTGAAAATTTTCTATTGAGATGATAGTTTTTTTAGATTGTTTTCTGGGTGTTTTTTATTGTTCATGGCAGCAACATGACAGTGACATCCATGTCATCCCAACTCCTTGTGAAACCAGCCAAAGTCGAGAAGTGGACTATTTCAGTAGTTTGAGGTTACAATTCAAACGGTTTTAGAGTTCAAGGTGGAAAAGTGAATTTCCAAGGGTGTAGGGTTAAAAAGTGAACTTTTTGAAGGTTTCATTCCATACTTGAATCTTTGGTTTCTATAACTGCACAAATGACAAATTATCACTTTCGATGGATTTAGCTACAGAAGTACATATGGTATAGACTGAACTATCTTCAAGTACTGCGCTCCTTCGTCACAGCATATGTTTCAATTCCATTCCATGTGTAGAACTTTAAGAATAAACTACACCAGTTTCAGTTTTTTTCTTTAGGTATACGTTGTGGTCAAAAATTTTCAACACACAGTTTGCATAACACTAGTGCTGTCTGCAGGCTGAAGGAAATAGTCGTGTTGCTGGTCCCAGCAAAAGATCGAAACAGAGTGCAGGGAAATCTGGAAGTTTAGGCAAGATTGATTCAGTGGACAATTCATATCTTCTTCCCATGCCTGAAATCATCAGTGTACCTACACATCCACAAGGGATTCCTGAGAGGAAGCCCGAATCAACTAGTAGAACTGTGAGGAGGCGGGTACACGATAAAGGAGCTCCCTTGTGTCCGCCCGCGCCCGCCGAAGTCAAGGTACAAAGACAAAAGTTTGATTGTTTATCTTGGGTAATTTGCAGATCTAATATGAACTAATAATGACCTCCACCTGGAATAATCTACTCTGATTAGATTTGTTCAACTGAGTGTACTCCTAACGTGTTTGCAGGAGAGCACATCACCTACAACCAAGCCTGGCTTGAATCCTAGCCATGTAGCTGATCGCATCATCAACACCGAGCATAGAGCTGCTTCTCGGGAGGATCCAGTGGCCTTCTCGGATGACCCTTTCTTCGATGCGATCCTATCATATCCCACCATCAACACCAACGACAGAGCTGTTTCTCGGGAGGATCCGGTGGCCTTCTCGGACGATCCTTTCCTGGACGTGATGCTAGCAAACCGTGACATCTATACCGAGGAGAGAGCCGCTTCTCACGAGGACGTGAGGCGGCCTTCCAGCGACCAGCCTTTCTTGGATGTGATCCAGAACGTGTGCGGGCTCGAGCATAGGCTGCAGAGACTCAAGGGGGACATGCTATCATCAGCAGCAGCACCAGGCGGCGCTGGAACCGCGGAGCGTGACTTGCAGAACCAACTAGTGGTTCTCGTGCCGACTGCCGAGCTGAAGGACAAATCACAGCCTAGCATCTGAAATTCTGATACTCCATTTGCGCGTTGTCGATAGGAGTTATTAAAACATATAGAAGAAATAGTGTAGAGAAGGAGAAGAAAAGAAAAGTAGTGGCTCCAGTCTAGGGTTCTAGCGGACAAGGGGCCTCAACAGTGGTCGTTACTGTGTGTCACATTAAAGTGCGTCGTCGGTGTTACTAGTATACAAGGGCAGTTGTTACTGGTCTTAATGGGTTTGAGTTATATACCGTTTGGGGTTCAAAATGTTTTGGATTAGAACCATGTCGATGTGCAAACTTTTGGTAACCTCAATTCTCTTTTTTTTCCATTTCAATTTTTTTAGAAAACTCAGTTTTACCTGCAAGTGAAAAATCTGTAGATTCAGTTACCGTTATTGCTACTGAGCTCTTTCGTGCAGCTCAAACAGCAGCCAAGCGCATCTTGTAGCGCTGGGTTTCTTGATAGTGCTTGAGGGTTCACGTCCTTTTTTTAGTGCCATTTTTTGTTCATGGGAAGTAACTAGGACATTAGCAATTTGATCGGGAAAGGGTGAACTCAAGACAGTTCCAGCTGACCAAGCTCCCAACCATCGGACGTATGCTGCAGTCTCACTGCACTCTGACCCCCCGTCAAGAAGAGTCCTTGCTGCTGATAGTGTCGCTGCAAACGGCGCCGGCCCTTGAACAAATTTTGGCCACAATCACGCAATGACCAAGGCGCCATCGCTCTCTGTCAATCCACCGCCTCAGGAAGATCGATCTCCAATATCTCGTGGATAAGGCTGCGGGGAAGCTCACCGCTTTAGTTCATCCTGTGAGCACCATTTGTGTCTTCGCGAAGATTGAGAGGGCCTTCCTCTGACCCCATCCATCCACTATCATTGTCCTCTTTGTAGAAAATAGGTGCAACTCACGATATATTCATCGGGTGCGTATGCACACATATATATATATAGGTACAAAGGGAGTCTAGACCTCAACTATACAAGAAAGGAGGTAGACTTGTTGTACAAGAAACACACATGCAATATACATCTCAACACCCCCTGCAGTCGAAGCGTCGCTACGGCCGACGCAAAGGCGAACGAAACTCCTCAAAAGGGGCCGTGGGCAACCCCTTGGTCATGATGTCCGCAAACTGTTAGGAAGTAGGGACGTGAAGAACTCGAACATGACCAAGAGCTACCTGTTCCCGAACGAAGTGAATATCCAGCTCAATGTGTTTGGTGCGACGATGATGAACCGGGTTGGCGGAGAGGTAAACCGCGGAGACATTGTCGCAGTAGACAATCGTGGCCTTGTCGACAGGACAAGAGACCTCATGAAGAAGTTGGCGAAGCCAGGAGCACTCTGCAACAACGTTAGCCACCGCTTGATACTCTGCCTCAACGCTGGAGCGAGAAACAGTGGGCTGTCGTTTAGACGACCAAGAGATCAAGGATGGTCCAAGATAAACACAATACCCCGAGGTGGAACGTTGCGTATCGGGGCAGCCGGCCCAGTCAGCATCAGAGTAGGCGGTGATGTCCATAGCAGTCGAGGCATGAAGCGTCAAGCCGAGATCCATGGTGCCGCGGATGTAACGGAGAACCCGTTTGACCGCGGTCCAGTGAGCATCACGAGGAGCATGCATGTGTAAGCAGACCTGCTGGACAGCATACTGAAGCTCCGGTCGGGTCAGCGTGAGATACTGAAGAGCGCCCACAATAGACCGATAAAATGAGGCATCTGGAGCAGGGGAGCCGTCGGTGGCAGAGAGCTTGGCTTTCGTGTCGACAGGTGTAGACGCGGGTTTGCAATTAAGCATCCCAGCGCGATCAAGAAGCTCATGAGCATACTTCCGCTGATGAAGAAAGAAGCCATCCGCACGGCGAGCAACCTCGATGCCGAGGAAGTAGTGCAGAGGACCCAAGTCCTTAATGGCAAACTCAGCACGAAGACGATTGGTAAGCTGTCGAAGAAGAGCACTAGAGCAAGCTGTCATGATGATATCGTCGACATAGAGCAGCAGGTAGGCGGTAGCATCATCGTGTTGGTATATGAACAGCGAAGCATCGAAGCATGTGGAGCGGAAGCCGAGCTGACAGAGGAACGCTGCGATGCGCTGGTACCAAGCGCGGGGAGCCTGTTTGAGCCCATATAGGGAACGGGAAAGCAGGCAAACATGCTCCGGATGAGTGGCGTCGACGAATCCCGTCGGCTGCTGACAATACACCTGCTCCTCGAGATGACCATGGAGGAATGCGTTGGAGACGTCCATCTGGTGCACCGGCCATGCGCGAGATACTGCAAGCTGAAGGACAGTGCGAATCGTCCCGGGCTTGACAACCGGGGCGAATGATCTGTGAAATCAATGCCAGCACGTTGTCGGAAGCCTCGGACCACCCAACGAGCTTTGTAGCGATCGCGTGTGCCGTCGGGGTGAAACTTGTGCTTAAACACCCACTTCCCGGTAATGATGTTGGCGTGCCGGGGACGAGGAACAAGTTGCCAAGTTGCGTTGCGCTGCAATGCCTCAAATTCCTCCTTCATCGCTGCGTACCAAAGTGGATCACGAAGAGCCATACGAGCGGAGGTCGGAAGAGGCGACAGAGCCATCGTGGAGGCTGGACAGGCATACTCGTCGGTGGAGTAACGAAGACTCGGCCGATGAACCCTCATGCGGGCACGAGTGGTAGGGCCGGCGGGCTGTAGGACAGCGGCCGGGGCTGCAGGAGCCGAGGGCGACCCAGGCGCGACGCTAGAAGATGGCGCGCCGGGCATCTGCCTCGGTGAGGGTGTCGATGAAGAGGAGGCCGGCGATCCCGGCGAAGCAGCTGGTGAGCCCGGCGTGGTCGGTGAAGAAGCCGGCATGCCCGACGAGCCTGACGAAGAGGCCGGGGAGCCCAGCGAAGAGGCCGGCGTGGCCGACGAATCCAGCGAGGCCGGCGTGGCCGGCGAGGAGACCGGTGTGCCCAGCGCGCCAGGCAAGGGAGCTGGCGAGGCCGGCGGTGCAGGGCCCAGTGCAGCACGGCGGCGAGAGGTGCCAGGCAAGGCGGGATCATCTCCTGCAGGTGGCGCCATCAACTGTTCCTATGCAAAAGGAAAACAATGTTCGTCGAAGTAAACATGCCGAGAGGTGATGACACGGTGAGACACCGGATCATAACATCGGTAGCCTTTAGTGTTAGCCGGGTAACCAAGAAAGACACAAGGCAAGGAGCGAGGAGCAAGTTTGTGAGGAGTGGTGGCGGCTATACTAGGGAAACAGAGGCATCCGAAGATGCGGAGACCATCGTAAGAGGGAGGTGAACCGAAGAGAAGATGGTGAGGTGTATAATTCCAACGGACACGACAAGGACGAAGGTTAACAAGAAGTGTGGCGGTAGCAAGGGCATCCGGCCAAAACCGGGGTGGCATGTAGGCATGGAACAGAAGAGTGCAGACACAATCATTAAGAGTACGAAGGACTCGTTCTGCCCGGCCATTTTGTTGGTAGGCATGGAACAGAAGAGTGCGGACACAATCATTAAGAGTACGAAGGACTCGTTCTAACCGGAAGATAGTGCCGTGGTTGGAGAGAAGTGTACGGATGGTGAGGTTGTCAAATTCCTTCCCGTTGTCGGTTTGAAGAGCAAGTATGGGACGACCAAATTGTGTAGACACATAGGAATAAAAGGCTAGGAGAGTGGCGGGAACGTCGGATTTCCTACGAAGCGGAAAGGTCCACACAAAGTGAGAATAGTCATCGAGAATAACAAGATAATAGAGAAAACCAGAATTACTTGTGATAGGTGACGTCCATTCATCGTTATGAATTAATTCAAAAGGAAAAGATGCAACTGTCGAAGAGGAACTAAACGGGAGTCTAACATGTTTGCCCATGCGGCATGCTTGACAAGAATGAGCATCCGCTTTATTACATGAAAAAGAAAAATCCTTGACTATGTTACGAAGTGCGGTGGAGCTAGGATGGCCGAGACGGGCGTGCCAAAGATCAACGCCGGTGGAGAGAGCAAGAGGTCCAGCATGCGAAGACGATGAAGGCTGGACTGGGTACATGTCGCCGGGACTGTCACATCGGTGAAGAACCATCCGGGTACGGGCGTCCTTAACAGAAAACCCAACCTCGTCAAATTCGACAGTTACAGAGTTATCACGAGAAAGATTACGAACAGAGACTAAATTCTGAATAAGGTGAGGAGATACAAGCACATTATTAAGAGACAATGGCCGAGACTGGGAAGGAAAGGGAGTAGAGCCAACATGAGTAATGGGGAGACCAGCGCCGTTACCGACGATGATACGGGAAGAAGTATGAACAGGAGACGCGGAGGAGAGGTTACCCGGGTAGGCTGCCATATGAGATGATGCACCGGTGTTCATGAACCAGTCACCGCCGCCGGTATAGGAGCCGGGCGGAGGCGTGTACTGCAGCGCTGAGAGCAGGGCCGGGTCGTAGGAGACCGGCGGGACCGGCGGTGGGTAGCCAGTGAACCCCGTCACCCCCCACTAGGGTTCGGCGCACCATAGCCGAACGATGCAGGGTAGGGGGGAGGCGGTTGGGTAGCAGCGCCGGGCTGAGGAGCCGCGTAGAAAGCCTGGTGCGTCGCCGGCCGAGGCCCGAGAAGACCCGGGAGTGGAGCACGAGGAACTGGCATCGTGTAAGCATGCACAACCCCAGTCCAGGGGTTGTGGCCAGTACCCCAGGGCGGCGAAGGAAACTGTTGCTGCTGCCCACCGGTGCACTGCTGTCCGCCGCCGTTGTTGTTGCGGTTGCCACGACCACGGCGGCCACCACGGCCGCGGCGATCGCCCTGGTTGGGCTGCTGTGGTGGAGGCGGCGGGGCAGGCACGGAAGGCCGAGGCGGGAAGGCACCATACCCGCCCGCGCCAGCCGATGCTGGAGGCAGCGGCGGACGAGGCTGTTGCGGGTGCGGGGCGCCATGGCCCCCGGCGGGAGGGGTTGAAGAAGACCCGCCGTGGGAGAAGCCAGCGGCGAAGGCGGTGTGGACCGCGCGAGCCCGCAGATTCTTCAAGCGACGCTCCTCGAGGCGAAGGTAGGCCACCGCCCGTTCATAAGTAGGGTTAGCCATAAGAGTAAGATTGGATGCGGCATTACCGAGATCTTCGTTGAGGCCGGCGGTGAGGGTGGAGAGGAGGAGCTCGTCCCCAACCTTGAAGCCAACGTCGTTGAGCTCGTCGGAGAGGGTCTTGAGGCGCATGCAGTAGGCATCAATGGAAGAGTCGTTTTGGTGACAACCAAAAAACTCCTGCTGCAAGAAGACGATCCGTTGGAGCTTGTTGACGGTGAAGAGGCCGATGATCTTGGTCCACACCGTGTAGGCATCGTCCCCGTCGCGAACAACGGTGTGGAAGATGTCCTTCGACACAGTGAGAAAAAGCCACCGGATGATGATGGCGTCAACTGCCATCCAATCCTCATCGCGACGCATGGCGAGGAAGTCGGTGTTGCCGTCGATGTGATCACGGAGATTGTACTCACGGAAGAGGAGGTTAAAGTAGGTTTTCCAAGCATAAAAATTGGCCTCCGTGTGAGAAAGCTTGATCGGGACGCGATCGAAGATCGGGACGTCACGGATGTACGCCGGGTCGGGGAGGGAACCAGCCTCGGAGGAGGAGGCGAACGGGTTGCTGCGGTGGGAGCGGGTGGAGTGAGACATGGCAGCGGCAACGGTGGTTGGGCTGGGCGCGGGTGAGGTTTAGGGTTTTGGAGGGGAGCGGCGCGGCTGAGAGATGAGCAGCAACGCGATGGGGTTTCTGTGAGGGAGGCGAGGCGCGGCTAGGAGGAGGGAGCGGCGCAGCAGGAGGGGAGCGTGAGGTGCGGCGCGCGGGGATCAGGGCAGCGGCGCTGAAGGGAGGGCGCGGCGGCAGCGGAGATCAGCGGCGCGGGAGGAGGGAAGGCGCGGCGGCAGACTAGGGTTGCGGCGCGCGAGGGACCGTGTTAGGCTGATACCGTGTAGAAAATAGGTGCAACTCACGATATATTCATCGGGTGCGTATGCACGTGTATATATAGGTACAAGGGGAGTCTAGACCTCAACTATACAAGGAAGGAGGTAGACTTATTGTATAAGAAACACACATGCAATATACATCTCAACACTCTTGTACCAAATTTGTCTCTTCTCTTTCTTTTTTCTTCTTTGACTTGGTGTGCCATTTAACTACACAGGATTGTTTTGTTGTTACTTTGCATGCCTCTGATTAGTTAGTAGGATTTGTCATGTATGGCACGACATATATATGTTCTTCGTATCTCTTGAGTCCTCGTCTTCTTTCCAATTCCGTTCTTCTTTGGTGAAGCGTTTTCTCTCCCTGTCAGGACTTCTCCTCATTGTGAAACTCAAAAAACAATTATGAAAAGCACCAGTAGTATTCTCATGCACATCAACTTTGTGGAGACTTCGGTTCAAATACATTTGACTTGTACGAAAAAGATGACATCATGTTCAGAGGGTCGGGATGACCGCCCTCTGACACCTGCTACTTCCATTGGAAATCAATAACAACATTCAACCAGCATCCATGATGTTTCATACACTCATCCAGAACATAGAAAAGAGAAGCTGAACCAACAAACGTTGGATGCAGCCACTTACAGCCTCGGTAGAGTTCGACAGAACAAAAGACATAATAAAATTCAGCAAGCAGATGAACTACTTCGGTTGGTCATGAGCTAAGATGCAGCAGCCTGGTGAAGTGAGCATAATTAGCAGACCACTTTCTTGGATGGCGACGACGACGACGACTCGGCGATCACCGCCAGCTTTTGTCATCCAAACCATGTGTCCCGTCTCCACACTGAGGCAGGCTCGGCTCCAGCGTCTGCCAGCCACAATATGTACATTCTTCTCAGCTCATTACAGATAGGCGAAAGCACATAGCTCTTTTGCAGAACCGAAGGAGGCTTACCGTGCTCGCGAGGGTTTCCGACAGCCAGTTGATTTCTTCAGGGATATCTGAATCTGTGTTCTTGCCTGCCAAGTGTGTTCTAGCAGTGACGCCCTCGACCTTCGGCTTACCATGGGCACCCCTACATGACGTAAACTCAAGTTTAGTGATAATCCACTTGATGGCTGCTAACAAAAGAATGACAAAATGTGGTGTGTTGGAGGCAGCAGCACTGACCTGCCCGGAGCATCGTTCTCACTCAACATCGGCAAGATTTCTGTTTCTGAAAATAGGAGGCTGTGATGGCTCACACCTGCTATTCCTTGCTTCTCCAGAAACTGGATGTGCTCCCGCAACGACTCGTCCCTGGAAGATACAGTACAGGCAAACAGATTAACTTCGCAGCAAAGGAGGTAGAGTTCATGCAAAAACTAGCTGTTACATTTTCCTTTGGGTACCCCATATCATCCTATCAAGAAGAACTAAAGCTTTCTGCGTCCCAAAATGCATGCGTAACACAACATTTTGGTGTCCATTTTCTGACTGATTTGTACCAGGTAATTATTAAAGCTATTTTTCATTTTATATCCATGTTAAAGTACATGGAGCCTCAGATAGTCGAGCGCTGATATCATCAGAATTAATGGAACAAAAGCAAATGTCTTACATGTCAAGCTGCTGTCCATGCTCTTCTTGCAGTTGTTTCTGCGTGAGGGAAACATCAAAACCTTGTTCCGGCATACTGAAAAGCTCCCAAAGGTCCTGAAGATGTGCACAAAGAATTAGCCGTACTATCCAGTAAAACATCCAGCAAGCAATGACAAGTGGATTATCACTAAACTTGAGTTTACGTCATGATACGTACGCTCTGGCTGAAGTAACGTCTCTGTTCTTTCTTCTCCGTGGCTGCCCTAAACAAACCACCCTTGAGGACCTGCAAAAAGGTATATACGATTCAAGGATGCGAAAGTATGGAACTTAAAGATAGAGCCTGGAGATGTCATTATGAAAAACATTGGAGTAAGAAAATTCTAGATCATATTTGAACCTGCGATTTATACATCTTTTCTTCGACAGTTGCAGAGGTCATTAAGCGGTACACAATCACTTCTTTGGTCTGTCCAATTCGATCAACCCAATCAACGCTCTGATTATCCGTACTGTAAAATGGAAGATCGTGTTATGGAATAAAAAAACTTGCAGTGACAAGCATTCATAAAAGCAAAAGGAATACACTTGTTAAGGACGTGCCAATGTTCGGATACCTTGGATTCCAAGCAGGATCGACTAGTATGACACGAGCTGCCTTGGTGAGTGTAAGTCCAAGACCACCGACCTTTGTGGTCAGTAAAAATATTTGACCTCCGTAGCCCTCTTGAAAATCCTGGATATGCAAATGCATAATACGTAAGCAACATAGCATATATAATTGAGTTCATTGCCTAACATAACATAGAAAAAGGGAAGTGAGAATAGGAACCTTCACAATCCTTTCCCTCTCGGAAATATCAGTGATGCCACCATCCATGCGAGAAAAGTCGTAGCCCTCTAATATTATAGCTTCCTTTTGCAATAATTGAATGTGTTACAACAGATGACAATCCACGTCTCAAAACTACTTTTTATGGTATACTGTAGTACATACTCAACGAAAATGGGAATGTATATTCTGATGCCAGCACTAGATCAGACATGCCAAAAGCCACCAGTCATGCTAAGATAATATTTTATCTCAAGTACTACTTGTCTATTGAACGGAACTTGAATGTGATATGCCTCTTCTGTTGCACACAAGTGTCTAAGACTCGACGTAACAGTAAGACGTGCACTTATTTTAACATCAGTATATTTTGTAAGCAGAAATTACCCATTTACTCTATTAACAGAGTTTATCATGTACTACCTCTGTAAACAAATACAAGACGTTTTAGAGACTTAACACAAGTCTCCAAAACGTCTTATATTTGTTTACAGAGGGAGTACGTGAATATACAAAAACAACAATATATACAAAATAGTACTATCTCCGTCCCGAAAAGCTTGTCTTAGATTATTTAGATATGGATGTATCTAACACTAAAACGTGTCTAGATACATCTGTACCTAGACAAATCTAAGACAAGCTTTTTGGGACCGAGTGAGTAGATCTAATTTGAATGTTATAGTATAACACAAAAACACGGCATGCACTCCAAGAATTGACAACAGACCTGAATAAGGTTTAGCATTTTACAAGTCTGAGAAAATATCAGAACATTGTGGCCCTCTTCAAGAAGATTCGGCTGCAACATCAACATTAACCATTTGAGTTTGCATAAAGAAATAGTTGGAGTACATTACTAACAACTAATATGCTTCAATGAATGCTTACCAACAAAGACAGGATAAAAGATAACTTGCATGAGACTTCCTGACTGAACTGTACTGCATCATCATCATGAGCCATATCTGCGAGGTTCATGGCCATTTTTTCAACCATCACTATATCCTGAGTACTAAAATCTCCATCCATGCCTTCCAAGATGTCCCCAGCAGCTCTCTGAGTGCATATCAGTGGGTGATCACATATTTTTTTCAATACCTGTTGAGGAAAAGGAAAAACGTGAAACGGACATAATTGCACAAAAGAATGTGCACAGAAGAATTCCTCAAAAATGTGCACAGAAAAACAAATGACAAATTAAGGCCATACAATTAGCAAATGCTGCCTCCCATACAACCTCCATTTTACTTTATAAGTGTATTTTTGGTTTAGCTCAGAGGTAACGGATAGGATTAATAGTAAGGGAACATTATTGTCTTAGAATAGTTAGTCAAGATGCAAGTTTAACAATAAATGATGAAGAGACTGAGAGATAAATGAGGGCAAGAGATAGAAAAAGTCATCATTTCTACAAGCATGCCTTATATTTTGATATAATATTGCAAACTCTTTTGAATCAGAGCAAGTATATGAATGAGCATACATAAGCAGAGCTAAAGGAGTAGATGACAGCAACAAGAGAACAAACAAAGTTCGACAAGATGGATGCAAAGAGAAGGCTTTGGAGCTTATGCTTACATTAAGAGCAGCCAAGGGATTTCCTTCCGATTCAAATTGAACTAGCTCACTGTTCAGAAAAGCTTCATATAGACGTCTCTGCACCCAAAAAACAGACAAATTGCAAAATTGTCATTCGCCCAATTACTCGACCAGTTTTGCATTAGCGACACCAAAATTTATAGTACCTGGCAATCTGTTAATTTCAGCCAGATAATTAGCTCATCCTTCTTTGGAAGCTTTTTATCATCTGTCAACCCAGTCTCAAGGGACACTTCACTTTTCATGCGTCGCAAGAAATTTGGCTTTATCCGTTCTCTTAATTCCTGTGAAACAAAGTTAATTATGAAAGAAGAATTATAATAGGTGTAAGTTCAGACGACTACAAGTAATTATCCAGATTCAGATGGCTTAATCTAAATGGCTTGCCCTCTCATGGTTCAACTAGAAGTCAACATTAGATAATGTGGAATTGAAATGCAGTTCAGTTAGAGAATTGCTTTCACATGTCAAACCAGAGACGAAAGTACTACTTAGCTAATATAGGAATACATTATGCACATCTTAGAGATCAGCATGTTGAGCTTGTAATTTCTCAACAAATCACAATGACAAGAAGTAATGGCATTGCACATGGTGGAATATATCAAACATGATCACCATTTATACAGTACTAAAATGCGGACATACCAAAAAGTAAGAAACAACGCTGACACACTAAAGTCTATCTGTCAATTGGACTCAAACACACAAAGATGACAGGTACCTTCGCTGCATTTGAGCGTATGTGCTTCTCTCGATTGCTTGCGGTCTTGTCATTTCCTCGACTGATAGGCCGTTGATACCTTGTTCTGAACCTCCCAAAATAGAGAAATAAATAGCACTACATGGTGCAAAGTAAAGCAGCATCACTAATGCAGGAAAACAAGGGAGTAAGTAAATTACTCTTCCTCATCACCCATGGCTTCCGGGCAACAGAAATTGAAAATCGCCCACATTTTCTACAAGAGTATGCATGCTTATTTGCATCAGTAATAGGAGGACAAAGCACATACTCCCTCCGTCCGCGAATAAGTGTACTTCTAGCTTTTGTCTTAAGTCAAAGTTTTGAAATTTTGACCAACCATATATAAAAAAGTGATAACATATATGACATCAAATTAATATATTATGAAAGTACATTTTAAAATAGATCTAGTGATATTAATTTAGTGTCATAAATGCTAGTATTTTTCCCTATAAAGTTGGTCAAAGTTTTAAAACTTTGACCTAGGACAAAAGCTAAAAGTACACTTATTGGTGGACGGAGGGAGTAGGAGCATGTAAAGTACGGGGTTTTAGAAATTTCAGCTAGGTGGTACCATCAAGCTTATTTTGAAATCTTTTTTTTGCGGGTAAAGCTTATTTTAAAATCAACAGGGATTAATCTGCATCAATTTGGGGGGGGGGGGGGGGGGGGGGGGCGAAATGTCGTGAAATAGGAGATCCTACTCGCATATCATGTGGCTGAGGCCGACAACTTAAAGCTCCTTGATCCAATGGGTGAGAAGTGTCTTTGGGGCGACGACTAGCACCTTCCTGATCAAACTGGAATGGAACAACCCTGCCAAAAAGGCAGAAACCTGCACCAACTTGATATCGAGAATATTGCATCACTAACTTGATATCGAGATATATTTTGGCTGAAGGAAACAAGTGCCAGTGTAGTTTGCAGATTACTACTAGCTTGGAAACAAGTATAATTAAGCACACGATACAATAGCAACAAAACAAATTCGATTATTGGGTCGCATCAGATGATATATGATTGGTTTCAGCACCTTACTATGCAGGAACGATGCAGTTTTCAGAATAATCTCTGCAGCGTAGCTAGTACTAGTAGGCTAATAGTAGCATTCATCCACAACAACCTTCCTAACGCTAGCAAGTATAATTAAGGGAGAAACAGAGCCGATGATGGTGAGAATGAGATCAATACGAACTAACAGGTCTTGTTATGATCAATCAATTAAGTGAGAAACAATTTAACGAGAAGAACGAGTGGATGTCAATGGGTTCGAGGGAGGGAGGGGACCTGCATGGTCTTGCCGAGTCCCATGTCGTCCCCTAGGATCCCGCCGGTTCCCCTGCAGTGCAGCGACCAGAGCCAACTGAGCCCATCGTGCTGGTGGGCGTAGAGCATCTTGAATACCCTCCCTGGGAGCCTGTACAGCGGCGGGCCCCATCTCAAAGTCCTCCTCCAGTCCTCCTCCTCCTTCTCCTCGTCGCCGTCGATGTGATGATGGTTTTCCACCTCTTTCTTTTAAAAAGGGACGCTTTATTACTTAAAAGATTTAAGCATTACACCCGGTCTCTGCACAATTAAGACACACACAGCCAAATAAGATAAGATCCTCACACACAAAATAAAAATAGAAGGACTGTCTACTTTACATCTGGATGAAAATAAATTTGCTTTCAGTCATATTTTTTCCGCCAGTTCAAGGAAGGATGACAAGTGTCCCTGTCCTGTGTCTCCTGTCCTCTGTTTGCTCCTTGTTGTCCGGCTTTTAAACACACTCGCATCATCATGTTAACGGGTCTACACCCCAACTCTTTTCAACCCGTACAGGAAAGCAGCAAGAAAGGAGAAAAATAACCCAACGTTACAGGCAAAACTTTCCCATGTCCACTATTCTAAAACTAACAACGCACGACCAAAATGAAATGAAAAATACAATCTGGAAAAGAACTAAAATTCCACTAAAGAATTTAGATGTAATATCCACTAAAAATGCACTGTAAAAATCTTTATGTCCACTAAGAATTACAATGTAAAAATCCATTAAAATTACACTAAGATTTGTTAGAGTTATAATATAAGTCATGTACCCCTTTGTATTTATCCCGTTGTATAAGGGGTTTCCTGCATATGTTCCACACCTGTACATGTATATATATCGGCCTATGGCCTCATGGGAATACAAGTTGCATATTCCTAACATGGTATTAGAGCTAGGTCAATTTTTTGCACACTGCAACTCGTGCTATTGATCCGTCGATCGCAGCCGCCGGCCTCGATCTCCTGTTTCCGCTCGTCTGGCTCCCGATCGAAGCTCTCCCTTGATCTCCCGGAGTCTCCCGTATCGGATCGATCTAGTCCGGCTCGTCTCGCTCCCGATCGAAGCCCCCCTCGATCTCCTGAAGTCTTCGATCGGATCGATCCCCAGCCAGCCTCGCTCCCTAGCCGGCCCGCTCGTCCCGCTTGGCAGCCGGCCCGCTAGTCCCGGTTGCAGCTCCCAGCCGGCCTGCCCGCTCGTCCTGCTTGCAGCTCCCAGCCAGCCGGCCTGATCTCCTGCTCCCGCCGGCCCTGGTCCCTGCGTTTCTTCAGCCGTCGACTGCCAGCTGCCCCTTGATCAAAAAAATGTCTGCTGCATCGGGCTATGTTGCTGTCCCTCGCTGTCCGGTGATCTTTGATGGTACTAACTACACCGAGTTTACTGGCTTCATGCGCATTCACATGCGTGGCATCCGTCTCTGGGGTGTTCTTTCTGGCGAGGTCTGCTGTCCGCCACGTCCGGTTCCTCCGGTTGCCCCTACTCCGCCGACTCCATTGGTTCTTCCTACGGATGCTAATCAGGCCGCCAAGGATGCGGCTAAGCTTGCTGATGAGGCTGCTGATCGTGCTTATGATGAGAGGGTTTTGGCTTATGAGGAGGCTCTTCAGACGTATCATGGTGCTCTATCTGTTTACACCCAGTGGCTTGATGATGATGCTCGTGCTGCAGCTGTTCTCACTGCTAGTGTTCTGCCTCAGTTTGCTTCTGAGTTTCTGGGTCTTCCTACTATCTTTGAGATGTGGACCAGTCTTCGTCATCGCTATGAGCCCTCTGGTGATGCCTTATACCTTTCTGTGGTCCATCAGGAGCATGCTCTTCAGCAGGGTGACTCTACTGTTGATGACTTCTATGCACAGAGTTCTGCTATCTGGCGCCAGCTTGATTCTCTCCGCAGTGCTGGTTGTCGTACTTGCCCCTGTTGCCAGGCTGTCCAGGCCAATTTGGAGTTTCATCGCGTCTACGAGTTCCTGTCTCGGCTCCGTAAGGAGTTTGAGCCCCGGCGTGCTCAGTTGTTTGCTCGTGGCCGTATTTCTCTCATGGAGGCGCTTTCTGAGATTCGTGCGGAGGAGACTCGCTTACGTGGTGCTGGTTTGCTGGAGGTTCCCTCTGTGCTCGCTACTCGGTCTTCTTCCACGCCACCTGCTACACCGACCCCTTCTCGCTCGAGTGCTCCGCCGTTCTTGCCCACTCCTTCTGGAGGCTCAGGTTGCCCCCGTCCACA
Organism: Triticum aestivum; assembly: GCF_018294505.1. Lineage (NCBI taxonomy): Eukaryota > Viridiplantae > Streptophyta > Magnoliopsida > Poales > Poaceae > Triticum > Triticum aestivum. The sequence continues at coordinate 90,980,619 of NC_057809.1, forward strand.
TTGCGACTACTGCAAGAATGATGGTCATATTGAGTCCCAGTGCTACATGAAGAGGAAACACCTGCGCAAGGCGCGATCATCATCTTCAGGGACTTCGTCATCTACCTCGACAACTTCAGCCATTGCTTTGACTGAGCAGGATATTCTGAGACTTAAGCGTCTGCTCGCGGCTTCAGGTTCTTCCTCGACGGGTACTGCTGGTTCTGTGACTGATGCTTCTCGCACTGAGCAACCGCCCTCTACACAGTCAGGTACATCCCCATGGGTTCTGGACTCTGGAGCTTCTTTTCATATGTCTTCTCATTCTTCCACTTTGTCCTCTCTTCGATCACTGGATTCTCATGTTCATGTCTTCACTGCTGATGGTACTCCACTTTCTGTTGCTAGTAGAGGCAACCTTACCACTCCTTATTCTGTTCCTGATGTCGCTCATGTTCCTCGACTTACCATGAATCTGTTTTCTGCTGGTCAACTTACTGATTCTAGTTGTCGCGTCATCCTTGACGTTGACTCTTGTTCTGTCCAGGACCGTCGCACGCACACTCTAGTTGGGGCTGGCCCTCGCCGCCGTGATTCTCAGGGTCTTTGGGAGTTGGACTGGCTTCATGTTCCTTCCGCTGCCACCACCATTGCCAGTTCCTCCGCTTCAGTCGCCTTCTTTACTGGTTCCTTCAAGCAGTGGCATCATCGACTTGGTCATCTGTGTGGTTCTCGGTTGTCGTCTTTAGTTCGTCGAGGTCTTCTGGGGTCTGTCTCAGGAAATGTCTCTTTAGAGTGTCAGGGTTGTCGTCTTGGCAAGCAGATTCAGTTACCATATTCACACAGTGAGTCAGTGTCTAAGCGTCCTTTCGATTTAGTCCATTCTGATGTATGGGGTCCGGCTCCTTTCGCTTCGAAAGGTGGTCATAAATACTATATTATTTTCATAGATGATTTCTCTCGTTACACATGGCTTTATTTCATGACTTCTCATAGTGAGGTGTTGTCTATTTATAAGCGTTTTGCTGCCATGGTTCATACTCAGTTCTCTTCACCCATTCGTGTTTTTCGTGCTGACTCCGCTGGCGAGTATATCTCTAAGATGTTGCGTGGTGTTCTTGCTAAGCAAGGAACTCTCTCTCAATTCTCTTATCCTGGTGCTCATGCTCAGAATGGTGTGACTGAGCGAAAGCATCGACATCTTCTTGAGATGGCTCGTGCATTGATGATTGCTGCCTCTCTCCCGCCTCATTTTTGGGCTGAGGCCGTCTCCACCTCCACCTATCTTATCAATATACAGCCTTCCGCCGCTCTACAGGGTGGTGTTCCCTTCGAGCATCTTTTGATCGTTCTCCTGATTATTTGATGCTTCGCTTGTTTGGTTGTGTTTGCTATGTTCTTCTCGCTCCTCGCGAACGCACCAAACTGACCGCTCAGTCTGTTGAGTGTGTCTTCTTAGGCTACAGTGATGAGCATAAGGGCTATCGTTGTTGGGATCCTATCGATCTTTGGATGTGTATCTCTCGAGACGTGACTTTTGATGAGTTTCGTCCCTTCTACCCACGCCCATCTTCCTCGACTTTTTCAGTGGAGGATATCTCTTTCCTCACTTTTCCTGACTCACCTATCACCCCCGTCGAGCATGTGCCTCTTCGTTCCACTCCCTCTGCTTCTCCACCTCCAGTCGATTTGCAGCCACCATCTTCCTCGGTCTCCTCGCCTAGCATGTCACTGGATTCTACACCTTCATCTCCGGTGACTTCTTCGTCGCCACCCCCCGATTCTACCTTGGCGATTCCTCCTTATATTGTTCCATCTTTTCCTCAGCATTACATTCGTCGTTCATGACCTGTGGATGCCTCTGTGGATGAGTCGTCATCTTCCTCTCAGCCTACTTATGGCTTGCGTTCTCGTCCTCATCCGCCTATTGATCGCTTTGGATTTCCCACCGCTGGTGCTGCTGTTCTTGAGCCGACTTCTTATCGTCAGGTTGTTGTTCATCCTGAATGGCAGTTTCCGATGGTAGAGGAGATTGCTGCTCTTGAACGCACTGGTACCTGGGATCTTGTTTCTCTTCCTCCCGGAGTCCGTCCCATCACTTGTAAGTGGGTCTACAAGGTTAAGACTCGCTCCGATGGTTCTCTTGAGCGTCACAAAGCTCGTCTTGTGGCTCGTGGTTTTCAGCAGGAGCATGGTCGTGATTATGATGAGACTTTTGCTCCTATGGCCCATATGACCATTGTTCGTACACTTCATGTCGTTGCCTCTGCATGCCACTGGTCTATCTCTCAGCTTGATGTTAAGAATGCCTTTCTTAATGGTGAGCTGCGTGAGGAGGTGTACATGCAGCCACCACCTGGGTATTCTATTCCTGATGGGATGGTATGTCGTCTTCGTCGCTCTCTCTATGGCCTTAAGCAAGCCCCCCCGTGCCTGGTTTGAGCGTTTTGCCTCTGTGGTCACTGCCGCTGGTTTTTCAGCAAGTGCTCATGATCCAGCATTGTTTATTCACCTTTCTCCTCGTGGTCGGACTCTTCTTCTTCTCTATGTTGATGACATGATCATCACTGGGGATGACCCCGAGTATAGTGCCTTTGTAAAGGCTCGTCTTAGTGAGCAGTTTCTTATGTCTGATCTTGGACCTCTTCGCTACTTTTTTGGGATTGAAGTCTCTTATACCTCTGATGCCTTTTTTATATCCCAGGAAAAGTATATCCAGGATCTTCTTGCTCGTGCTACTCTTACTGACGAGCGCATTGTTGAGACTCCTATGGAGCTCAATCTTCACCTCCGTGCTACTGATGGTGATCCTCTCCCTAACCCGACGCGTTACCGTCATCTTGTTGGCAGTCTTGTCTATCTAGCTGTCACTCGTCCGGACATCTCTTTTCCGGTTCATATTCTGAGTCAGTTCGTCTCTGCTCCCACATCGGTTCACTATAGTCATCTCCTTCATGTTCTTTGATATCTCCGGGGCATGATCTCTCACCGTCTATTCTTTCCTCACTCCAGTTCTTTACAGTTTCAGGCCTATTCGGATGCTACGTGGGCTAGTGATCCTTCAGATCGCCATTCATTTTCTGCTTACTGTGTTTTCTTTGGTGGTTCTCTCATTACCTGGAAGACAAAGAAACAGATTGCAGTTTCCCGTTCGAGTGCCGAGGCTGAGTTACGAGCAATGGCTCTTTTGACGGCAGAGATGACTTGGTTACGGTGGTTACTTCAGGATTTTGGTGTTGCTGTCACTACATCGACTCTGCTCTTATCTGACAGTATATGTGCTATTAGCATTGCGCGCGATCCTATGAAGTATGAGCTCACCAAGCATATTGGTGTTGATGCTTTCTATGTGCGCGCTGGTGTGCAGGATCAGGTTATTGCTCTTTAATATGTGCCTTCTGAGTTACAGTTGGCGGATTTCCTGACGAAGGCACAGACTAGAGCACAACATGGCTTTCATCTCTCCAAACTCAGTATTGTTCATCCACCATGAGTTTGAGGGGGTGTTAGAGTTATAATATAAGTCATGTACCCCTTTGTATTTATCCCATTGTATAAAGAGTTTCCTGCATATGTTCCACACCTGTACATGCATATATATCGACCTATGGCCTCATGAGAATACAAGTTGCATATTCCTAATAAGATTTACACTATAAGTACCGCTGTAAATCCACTAAGAAAAACACTGTAAATCCAATATGAATCCACCGTAAAACATTGTAAAATTCACTAAATATTACACCAAGCATTTTAGTTCAAATCCACTAAGACACTACAAATCCAGTAGGAATTACAGTGTAAATCCAGTAAGAATTACACTGTAAATTCACATAGAATTACAGTGTAAATCCAGTAGGAATTACAGTGTAAATCCACTTAGAATTACACTGGACACTGTAAATCCAGTATAAATCTTGAAACAAGGGACTCCGACCAATCTTGAAAAGTCTGAGGCTTAGCGGCATTTGAAGACTGAACAAGTCCAACTATTTGTTGCACAACCTACAAAAAGAAAACAAATGACATGCATAAGTGAAAAAATGATATACAAAAAAGGAGGAGAAAACAGCAAAAAAGGCAAGAAAAAAGCTTACATCATTTCCAAACCGTGAAGCATAAGCCGTTTCAGCTTTACAGGCAAAAGAGACATTATCAACAGCTGGAGCATGAACTTCTGATGTTGAAATCTTATTGGCAAAGGGGATACTATAGGTTACTGAACATGAAAACTTTTCACAAGACTTCTGAACACAAAAAAAAGGTAGAATATTCGGTGAGAGCTAACTATGAAAAAAAGTTGGCAAAGAAAGTTAAGAAAAAGACAAACAAGGACTAACCTGTGCGTAAACTGATGGTGATAAACGCTTCAACGGCCTCTTGCCATACGAACGACTGTTGCTCTTATGTAATTCCGAGAAATCCTTAACTTTGTTACCTCTCCATACCAGAATTCTAGGCTTGCTGTCAGGAAGAGAATTCAACCCAGAGTGCACACGGTCAAGGTAAGAAACCTAGCAGAAAAATAAAGAAAAGATAATTAAATAACAATAAACAAAGGAAGCAGCATAAAAAGGGAATAAAAGAAAAGAAATAAGTCACAGCTCAAGCATAGTGACAGCCGCCATCTGTGATTGATCTCTTGGAAGCAACCTTTGTAGAATCCTTAAACTTTTTAATACTGCTAAGGAGTCACTCATAGACAAGCCTAGATAAATCGAAATTCATCGCGGAGCTACAATCTCTGAAGATATGGAGATATTTGGGGCTGGGTGAAGGCTAGAATTTGGACACAAGAATGTGGAGAAAGCAACACACATGAAGCAGATGAAAATATCTTCATCAGGCAGTTCTTCAGAGATAGAATTGAGTTTATTTGTGAAGAATGAGGCCGGTGGGATGCTAGTGACATTGAAATGGGGCAAAATAAATCCACGGCCAGCATTAGCATCCGAAAAATGGGTAAAGCCAACATCACAAAAAATGAAAATCATAGAAAATTAACCTAAAAAAGACCTACTAAACAAAGAAAAAAGGGGGCCTAGTTCTAGAAACACATTCTGCCTGACATAAATGGACTGCTATTGAGCTCAAGAAAAAATAACAAGAGATAGGAACATCGACCTAGGCTAACAAGCTCTAGGGCATATACCTAACTAACACAAATGCTCTGGATGGCCAAACCAGCTGCCTCAAGCAAAAGATACCACATAGGTGCAACACTGAAGAACTAAAAACCCATGCTCTTGCAATCGTCTCCAGCAACTGACAAAAGCTCCAAAACAGACACTACAATATCAGCACTAAATGCACTAAAAACCCACTACAAAGTACATAATCACTGACAAAAGATAGGATATTAAACTCTACCCAATATGCTCCAATTAACAGTGCGATTACTCTCTAATTATAGTGAGATTACTCTGTAACTACAACAAAAAGACTATAGCTAAAGAAAGTAATTACAGCAAGATTACTGTAGCAATTACAAATGAGAATGCATTGAAAAGTACACTGGAACAATTTGCAACACCTAAACCACTAAAAAATTACATTTGATAAAAACACTCAAAATAGCAGTGCAATTACATATAAGATACATACTAAAATATACTGTAAAATAAACAGACAACACACAGTAATTCCACTACCACTAAAGTTACACTGAAAACTACCTACGTACATGATAAAGTGAATAGGTAACTTAAATGGGATTTGGAACCCTAAATGACCCTACAATAACAGAGCAAGAAACAAAGCTGCCTAATCAAACACAGATAACAGGATCATGTAGATTCCGGACATGGCAGATGTTTTGTTTGTTCAGATGTGGGTTCTACTAGGTCTGGTGGTACAGAAGCCAGCGGCGTTGGCGCGCTGCAGCCTGGACTGCAGGTCAAGGTCATACATGTGAAGAAGCAGCAGGACACGGTCCGATTCAAAACAAACACGCCCTAATCCAAACGACCACACATAGAAGATGAATCCCCTATAGCAGACGAATCTCTCCTGAAGCCTAATCAAAGCGCGCGAACAGGACAACTAGAGGCCGCGGGGGCTATCACATTTAACTACCAAAAACAAACGGGAACGGATCTGAGTGCCCTAACGATGCACACATCACCAGCAGCAACCTACTCAAAATCGATCTGAGGACCCAAAGAACACATCAAAAAACCCGCAAAAAGAAGAAGGGGAGGGAGAGATTTGGAGGGGCGGGGTGGGGTGCGGGGTGAGTGGGAGATACAGCACAGATCAGGCGGCAGACCTCGGCCGGGAGATGCGGCGGCGCAACTGATGGGAGAGCGCTGGACACCTGACCACCAACCTGCTCAAGCACGCAGCGAGGGGAATAAATTACATTAATAAAATTATGGTGACACCACACTACAATTCCACTAGAATTTACAGTGTAAATCAATGAAACAGAGATTATCACACTCAATTACAGTGTGAATTCCACTACAATTTGCAGTGTGAAAAGAACTGACGAGATAGAGTAATTACACTAGAATTATACAGTAATTACACTACAAATATAAAGTAATTACACTAAGAAATCCACTATAAATTGCTGAGTAAACTCAAAGATTAGGAGTCATTGCACTAAAAGAATCCACTAAGAATTAAAGAGTAAAAACACTGACAAAGATAGAGTAACTAACCTAAAATTACACTACAATTGGCACTGTAATTTCACTTACAACTTATAGTAAAAAGACTAAAATTATACTAACAATAACACTGTGATCTCACTTACAAATAACAGCAAAAACTAAGATTTACAGAGTAAATAAAGTGATAAGAAAAGGGCAGTCCAGAGCAATCCAGTGATAGGAAAACAACACTCAGGAGCAATCTCACATTTACACACGTTCAAGCTGAAATCACAATAAAATAACTCTGATATTACACTAAAAATACTGATAAAATACAGCTGACTATTTACTATTGGAAACTACACTCTAAAACAATATACTATTGGAAATAAAGAGCTACATCTCTAGAATTACATTGGTATAGAAATAGAACTCACTTACAATTACAGTAGTAACCAGGAATAAAACTACTGGAATTACAATCATCAGCAATACTAAAACTACTGGAATTACAAAGCTACATCTCTGGAATTACAGAGCTAGATCCCTATAACCATTGGAATTACAGTCGTAATCGATAAAAAATACACTAGTAAGCCACTGCAAAATATAGAGATATCACTGCGGAAATAAATCAAAAAATTACAAACGATTTACAATGGAACTCCCCTAAAATTACAGTAGAAACCAAGAAAAAAAAGTGCTAGAACTACACTCATAACACCACTGGAATTACAAAGCTAGATCACTCGAATTACATTAAAAGCAATCAAAATTTACAAAAGTGAACAATTGAAATTACAATGGCAGACAACATAAATTACAGTACATACCAGGAAAAAACCTAGGAAATCAGGACTAAACAGTCATAACCTATGATATATAATTGTGGCATAGCTAGCATCAACACAAACAGACAATGTTATACTGAATCAACATACACATCAACCGATTTAATCACAAATACAAGTACCTAGTACTGTTCCATGTTCTCGTTCTTATTATCCCGTTAATTCCATTTTACAACTTCACACACCACAATTATATGCTTTGCCTACCAAAGGGAGCATGCCATTTTCTTCAGTAGATAAAAAATAGAACTCAGAAGATCAGTCAAGTCCAACAATCTTCATCTTCAGTAATAAACAACAAATTTGAGATAAAACAAGCCAACACTAACAAACAAATGCACAAGAAATCCAGCGACCAAACAGAGCATAAGATTAACTCTAGTCGCAACTCGCAATGGCCAATTAGTAAACCAAACCTAGCTACTGAACGAACCCGGCCTGAACATTGATGTGGCTTTCTCACATCCAACCTGAATAAAACCACTTAATTTGGACATAACTAAATCTAGGAGACCACCTGCCGTGTATGTGACATACAAAATAAGACAGAGGCATTCGGTGCCGGTCTAAAAAAAACAAACTACTAGAATTACAGTTCTGATGCACTTGAATTAGAATGACTAGCAAGCAAGAATCACAATGCTAGTACGGTTATAAGCATCATATAATACAGTGGCAAACCAACTTAAATTACAGAGGCATAGCTTCAGTAAATACTAAAAGAAATGGCAAGCACCTAAAATTCCCATAGAACTACCACCCCTGCCTACATGGAGTACATTAGAGAACAAATGGCAATCAACTATTACACTGGAGAAACTGAACCCTCTACCATGCCATGACAGAGAAAAATGAGAATTACGACAGCACCACGTACTACTACCCAGCAGCAAAAACTACAGCATGAGCTGGCCAAGTACTATGAGGACCTATAATTCTCCAAGCAATACAACAGCGCAACGTACTATGGGAGACCAACCCCTCACATCAGAGACCAAAATCAAACTCAACTCGTACCAAAGCATGCTAGATCTAAAAATTAACAGCTACTACCGGAGATAACTAAACAAAAATCAGGATACCAACTAACGAAAAATAGCAGCTACAACTAGGATCCAAATGAACTAACTGAAGAATCACTATGACGCAAACAGAATCGATCAGGCAAACACACACGGGCGCCTAACCAAAGGGGAAACATCACAAGAGCCCAACACATCACATCACAGATCACAACACTCGATCCCCAAAGCACAACATCACATAACCCTACAGATCATAACACCCGAGCAACCCACAGATCTGAGCAACAGGGAACCGAAAGGGAAATAGCAACAGAGGAGAGATGCAGCGACGAGGAGAGAAGAACTCCGGCTGCCTGACCACCAAGCCCTCAAGCGAGCATCGAAGGAGAACTCCCAATCAAAATCGCCATGACTCCAGATCTCCAACTCACCGAGGTATCCGCCGCTGGAAAAATAGGAAGGGGAAGAGACGAGGGGGCGAGAAAGCGAAAAGAAAAAATTCGAAATGAAGAAGGCATTCAGCGAGTAGAGGGCGGGCGGGCGCACGCAATTAACGAGTCTCTCCCGACAAATTATGCGGGCCCCGTAGCAACCAAACAGACAGAGATCAGGAAAAAAAGGAATAGCACAAATCTCAACAAAGCGATCGGACGAACAGAAAAACGGATGAATCCTAATTGTTTTCATCCGGCTGAAAAATAGCAAAACCGTAAAAAAATAGCAAAGGATATACACGGCCTGGAATCAGAAACAACCTTAGAGCTCCTTTGATTCATGGGATTTTTGTAGAATTTTCATAGGATTCTAATCCTATGGATTTTTTCCTCTGGTAATCGTTTGATTTACAGGAATAGAAACCTTGGGAATCAATCCTATGGATTTTCCCATTCTCTATTTCACAGGAAAGTTCTCAAAAGGTGGAAGCTCTCGGAAAGAATCCTGGCGGGAAAAAAAGCGCGCGCTCGCTCACCGCGCGCTCAGTTTTCGCGGTAAATAAACGCTCGCGTAACTTCTCACAAGACACATCGCAAACAGAAGCACCGCCCCCCAGTTTCTTCAGCATCGACCTAGTCGTGCTGCGCCGCCACGGCCGGCCGGCCGCCCGGCTTTCTGCCCAGGTCCTCGGCCTGCTGCCTGGCCTTCTGCTCAGCTGGTCAGCTCCTCGGCCGGCCTCCTTGCTTCTATTCCTCCGTATAGGAAGTCCAGCAACAAGGTACGAGGCAACTCCAAAAGCCAGATCCGGTCCTCCTTTGCTTCCCATGATTTCCCATGAATTTGTAGATATTATACACATAGATTAGATTGATTTGCTTAGTATTAGTTTGCAACCTGCTGTAGATTCTCTCTGATTTTTTAGATCGAGCTTGTTATTTCAGGATTTGGGGATTTTCTTTGCAGCTATTAGGTAAAAAAATAAGAGGTCTCAGATTTGACTAAATTCTCAATTCACTATGTATTTGCTAATGTCTAGCTCGTTTATTTAGCAATTGAGTTGCACGACTGTGTCCTGATGGTACCCATATTTTTACTTTTCCTCTGGTTCTTTGGCACTGTATGAGCAGCATGAGCTTATTTTCTTCATAGCTATTGGATCATCACGTGGTAATTTTTTTGTCTGCACAAGGCACTAAAATTTCCCTTTTCAAGGATTCTATTATGAACAAATATCATTTGTGCCCTGTAAAAATTGTATGCCAACAATATGATGCATGTAGATGGCTGATCGACGTTGCTTGTCTGAGCGACAAGGCCATCATCTGCAATCAAATGGTGCAATTGATCTTGAAGTTGATGGTGGGACTACAGGTCTTCATCCAGAAATAGGTAAGTTCTGATGTTACGGTGACACTGATAAACTTAGATATGCAATTTTATTTTATTTTTTGATCTGTTATTGATTTAGAAACTAAATTTGTACAATTATGTTGAATATCTAGGAATCACAAAAGGTAACTCTCGAGCCAAATGGAGTCACCAAATGAAGCTGTACCTTATTAAACTCCTAAAAGATCACGATGTGCCTGGTTTTCGGACACAGAATGCTTGGAGCAAGGAGGCATGGAATAATATTCTTCATCAACTCAATCAAAAGTTTGACCAGTCATTTACTCTCAACCAAGTCAAACAGAAGGAGCAAGATCTGAAGAGAGACTATCATACTGTGAAAAAGTTGTTGGATGTGAGTGGCTTTGGATGGGATAAGGACAGAAAAATGGTAGACGCACCTGATAGTGTTTGGGCAAGCTTTACTGCTCGTACGAACAGCAAGGATGCTCTCCAATGGAAAGAAAGATCATTTCCCTTTTATGAAGAATTAGCTCCACTCTATGAAGGTGACTTCAACATAATATTCACAATTCCATTGTAGCTATTTTACCTTGCAGCCTAAACTTTGTATATAATGTTTGATTGTTCTAAGCAAGTCTTTGGAACTATTCTCTAGGTCGTTATGCTGAAGGGAGAACTCGCCAAGGCATGGACCATTATACTAGCAAGAGGAAGTATGCACCAGTTCCCTTGTCACAGTTGACACCGATGGCTGATCTCGATCAATCACCATCACCTACTATGCCGGTTACTGGTGAGTCGGACATGCGGTTTACTTTAGATGAAGAACTTGAGGAAACCAACTTGGATTCTCCCCCGCATCTATCTACACCTATTCAGCATGTGCAAGCCCCTCCAAGATCCACACAAATGGAGAAACATGACACTAGGCGTGGGAAAAAACAGAAGCGTAGTGCTACTGATGACTTCCATGAGAAGTATTTAAAACTGAAGAAGGAAGAAATTGATCGATTTGCTGCCATTGAGGAAAAGAAGCTAGAGGACCCCTACAGCATCAACAAGTGTATCACAACAATTGAAGGCTTGGAAGGTCTACAACTAGGAGATATGCTGATGGCATCAGATATCTTCAAATGTAAGGAGAACAGGGAAGTTTTCTTGTCCTACTCTACTAATGAACTACGGTTGGCTTGGCTTAAAAGAGAGATTGCACGTGCCCAAAAAAATGATCAAAATTAGCCATTGTGGTGGACTGGTGGTGATCCACTATGATCAGAGGTCATATTTTAGGGAAGCTTTTGGTCTGTGGGTGTCATATACTTTTGTCTAGTTAAATTGGTCATAGAACTGACCATGATGGTTTAGTATATTTTGGTAGGTATGTCGAGAGACTTTTGGTTAGGCATGCAGCAAAACTAGCTTGATCATAAGCATGAAGTCCAAGAATGGTATTACAACTTGCATCTCATATTTCAAGTACATGAATGGTAGCAGAACTTGGATAAAATATTACATATTCTGAGATCTTCGTGATACATATTGTGCCCACATTTGTTGTGCTATATAATCTCGTTTTTGATTCCCAGCTTCTCTGGAGTAATTAAAAGCATGTATATCATTGTGATAGTTGTGGTCTCCACTTGGCACATCAACAAATTGTTCTTGATCAATCTCCACAGTAGTATTCTCAGGCCATGAAAAATCTCCATCATGCAAACGTATGAAATTGTGCAGCACACAACTAGCAACTGATATGTCAATTTGTTTGGTCACCGAGTAATGTGAAGCCACTCTCAATATCAGAAATCTCATTTTTAGTATACCAATAATCCTCTCGATATGATTTCGGAGTTGTGCATGTCGTAGGTTGAATAATTCCTTGTAATTTCTTGGCCTTTGGCGAGCTCTTCCTTGTTCTTGTAAGTGGTACCTAGTACCACGATATGGAGCCAAAAATTGTGGTGTATACAGCATCTACAAGGTAAAATTTTCCGGGGGGTACTTGAAAACCATGGTTAAGTGCATCCTGTAGGACTCTTGCATCTGAAGCCGGTCCCTCCCAACCAGCATGCACATGCACAAACTTCAGATCAAAATCACATGCTACCATAACATTTTGCGACAATGTTTGCTTCCTATTGCGATATGGTTCTTGCTCATCAGCAGGTAGTTTCAATGGAATATGTGTACCATCTATAGCGTCGATGCAATCCTGCATAAATACAAGTACATAAGCCATATAATCTTCTCTGTAAAATTTTGAAATTATGTTACTCTAACTTGATCATAAGCATTTATACATACCATAAAGAAAGGGTAGAACTTTTCTTTACTCAAGATTGGATGCGGGTGTAGGGAAGGTGGACGTATGTATACAGAATAGAGTTCAGTAATTGCACTGAGCACTTCACCAAAATAGTAACTGATTGTTTGTCCACTATGCTGAAACCAATCTGCCAAAGTATCATTTGTTGCATTCTTAGATAATGCATACAAAAATATAGCCACTTGTTCTTCTACTGAGACATCTCTTCCATCAACAAGGCGATCATTCTCGCGCAATTTCTGAACCAAAGCTTGAAATATATCAGTCTCCATTCTGAAGTGCCTTTTGCATAGGTCTTCATGTCCATTTAAAATTTCATTTACACGCCGTGCGCCTGTGAGTATTGAAGTGTGCATAGGTCTCCTTGAGGAATATGAGTGTTCTCCTAAAGTAGGAAGAACAAAAAGAGCAAACTCATCCTCACTCTTTGATCTGCGACAGTAGCTAGGATCCATTGGACGCTATGAAAACAAGCCTGTGGAAAATTACTGAGTTATCATGACTTCACAAGTTTAAATGTAAACTACTTAATTTGTCTAGTCAAAACTTGTACTAGTAATTTATTGGTCGATCAACAAGGACTAATTCTGGCATGCTAGTCACTTAGTGTTACTCTGGATTTTTTGGCAGATAACTGATACAGCTTAGTGCAGATCATTGAACTGGGTGATGATATTAGGACACCTGATTTGATTCTTTCTTGCATTTTACCTCTACGTATATGTTTGAATAAGTTACAGCATGCAGAAACCAAAAAAGAATATAGCTTCTGATGGTGATGGTTGTTGCTGACATGATGCTATGGGGTGGCCGGGTGGGTTGAAAATTGTAACCACGAAACTAAAACAGACATGGCGCTGTTGATTTTCTAGATTTCGGATGGCCAGCGACAGCAAAGGAAACATGTACAGTAGGTGAACTAAGTTGAGATTTGAGAGACAACCAAGCAAGTGCAGCAAAGGGAATATATACATTAGAAGAACTAACCTCAGATTTTTCAGAGACGGTCAAGCAAGTACGAGGAAAACTTCAGCAAAACTTCAGCTATAGCAAAGACTTGCTTGTAACGTTCTGGTGCATATGAATCGAAACTTGTTCTTAGAGCTGTATGAAGGCGGAGCTTGTATATGTACTGCTGCAACCTAACGGCTAGTTTAGTGACCAACGGCTACTTGTTTGAATGCACAGCCTTCAAAATAGTAATATTATAATGCCTTGAGTTCCTATGTTTTTCCTATGCTCCCATCAAACACGCACTTGTGCCAAATCCTGTGTTTTCCATTCCCATAGGATTCATGTGGACAGGGCATGCCAATCCTCCATTTTTCCTATTCCTCCACTTTTCCTATCCTATGAATCAAAGGAGCCCTTAACTACGGAGTCAACGACCCGGAGATTTGGGCGTGGCCTCGCTTCGCTCCGCTTCTGACTCTAAGTGCATCTCCAGCCGCGTCCCCAAAAAGGCCCCCTAGGCGTGTTTTCATCCACCGGTGCCAAAAAATCGGCCCAGTCGCGTCTCCAAGAGCCTAGTTTTCGCCGGCTCGGGCCGAAATTGGCGCCGGCGGACCCAACCCGAACCCGGCGCGCTGGGGGTCGCTCGGGGGCGCCGGGCGAATCGTTTTTGGCGCGAAGAGCCGCGGGCCTGCCGCGTCAGCGACTCTACTCTCTTCTCGCACCTTCTCGTCCTCATCGCCTCGTTTCCCGCGGCGAATCAATGCCAAAGCTGCCGCGCGCTGCCGCGCCGGTCAGCCTCCATTGATGCCTCACGGACGGCGCAGTGAAGGCTGGGCGACGCGTCCCTCGGTCGCCACGCAATCACGCCACACGTAACGCGCCGGCCAAGCGTACCACGCAGCGTCTCCGCCTATAAAAGCCGACTGCAAGCGCGCCGGAGAGACTCACCCCGATCATCCACCGACGACGCGCTCATTTCTCCCCCTTTCCTCCTCTCGCCGTCACCAGTTGAGAAAGCATGGCCGAGCGTTTCCCAGGCGAGGGCGCGGCGGCGAACGGATCCGGGCGCCGTCATCTACATGAGGACGAGGCTCGCCTCCTTTTCGAGGCCGAGTACCCGGTCCCGCCGGACATGCGGGTGCCCGGGGCGTGGAGGATCAGCGCCGGTGGCGTGCCGGTGCCCCCGGTACCCACCGACGCGGCGCGGCGTGCGGAGATCGCACACATCCGCTCGTCCCTGCCGCGTGCGGCGAGGGAGGGGCCCCGGTACGTCACCGACAGCCCAATCTGGGAGCCGTACTTCCGCCGCCGGCACGGCGAGCAGCTCGAGGCCACCAACGGCGTCGTGCCCTCCGGCAGGTTCAACGCCGCCGGCCGGCGTCGGTGGTGGGGCGTGCCCGGGCGCACGTTGGAGTCCGTCCTCGAGTACATCGAGGGCGGCAACACGCCGCGCCTCGAGTACCCCGCTCCCCCGTCCTCCTCACGCTGCCGCCGGGGAAGCTCCTGGACGCCGAGGCGCATGGAGACCGGGGTGTCCTCCTCGTTCGGCGGCTCTCCCTGCCTCCACCTCCGCTCCGTCAAGCCAGAGCCCCAGGACACGCCTGTCAGCGCGCGTACCCGCAGCTCCGGCGGCTCTCCCTGCCTCCACCTCCGCCCCGTCAAGCCGGAGCCCCAGGACACGCCTGTCAGCGCGCGCACCCGCAGCTCCGGCGCCCTAGTCGAGCCCAAGGTGGAGTCCAGCCTCCCCCGGAGTACGAGGAGATAGCCCGGCGCGGCTTCTCCGACGAGGACGCCATGCGGTGGTCGCGCGACGACTACCTGCGCGAGGAGATGATCCGGCAGCACCGGGCCCTGGAGGAGATCGCCGCTTGCAAACGTGGGCGCGAGGACGAGGACGGTGTCGTCGTCCTCGATAGCGACGACGACGACGCCCCCGGACCGTCCAACCCGCCGCGCCAACCGGGGGAGGGATGCAGCAGGGACGGCAGAGGCGTAGGCGGGGGCGACGACGACGACGACGGTGACTACACGCGGTTCGACAGCCTCCTCGGCATGTAGAACCGCGTGGGCGGGCGGCGAGGGAGACGGCGGGGGTAGCCCGCGGTAGTTTTTTTTCTTTTTTTTTTGTAAAATATGTTTAAATTTGAATGAACTCGCCCGTGTTTGCGTTGTGTTTGCGCCAAATTTGAACATTTTAAAAACCCGTGGGGGGCCGCGATTGGGGGGCATCACGCCCCCAGTGCGCGGTTTAGCGCCGGCGCGCCCCCAGGGGGCGATTTTTTGCCCCTCCTGGGGGGCCAACGGCTGGAGATGCCCTAAGAGCAACTCCAATGGGGCGATCCATTTCGTCGGTTTGGGTCAGCCGGACACAAAAGTTGGCCGAACGGGGCGACCCAAGCGGACATAGCGTCCGCTTGCTGTCCGTTCTTGTCACAGCCCTAGCTTAGCTTTGCTTACTCTTGCATGATCATCATGGCATCATGTTTATTTTTTTTATGAAACTGAAATGGGGATGACAGAACCCCCAGCACCCCCCTTAAACCAACTAGGGTTTACTAAAATCTTTTTCAATGATTTCAAAATGCCCTTTAAAAATGTTCATCATTTCTGGATCAAGGTGGAAGCATCTACCAAAAATGGTTGACATTTTTGCAGGACATATTTGGACTTTGAATTAATTCAACCATATTTGAATTGGAGCTATTTAAATGCTATATATATATATTTTAGTTGCTCCAAAAATGTTTGAACTTGTCAAGGGTCACTGGAATAACTCAGAAAGCACCCATAATTATTTCTAGGATTTTATGAATGGTTTACTATTTATTTTAAACCAGAACAGAAAAACAGAAATTAGAAAAGGTAACAGAAATAAAAGAGAGGAACCTTACCGTGCAGCCAACCATTGTAGTGGCCTACTGGGCAAAGCCAGCCCGGCCCACTAGGGGCAGCACTGTCTTCTTCCTCCTGCCAGGAGGAGAAGCAGCTGTGTGCCTGATGCGCAGGCGAGCCGTGCTGGCTCCTCCCTGCCTGCGTGCCCCCCTCGACTGCCTGGTCGCCGCCACGCACACCCCCTAACCCCCTCGTCCTCTCCCCTCTCTTCCTGGACCTCTTTCCCCTCCTCTGCTCTCTCTCCCTCTCACGGCCGAACGCCACCCTCGCCACCATCGCCGACCACCGTGGCCACAGCCGTCCCCACGCCTCTCCGTGCTATCCCCGCTGTCCGCCTTGACGCCGTGAAGCTTCCCCTCAACAAGCGCATGCCCGAACGCCCTCAAACGCCGACCACGCCGTCTTCTTCAACCTCGGTCTGCCGAGATCGTCACCGCCGTTCCGCCTGCACCGGACCTCCTCTGAGCCTGCTGAGCACCCCGACGGCCTCGCCGTGAGCACCTCGTCGTTTCCCCTCTCCTCTCTTCCTTGTTCGCGTGCCGTAGCCGCACTAACCACCAGACTCGAGAGCTCATCGCCGTCGTAGTTCCTCACCGCCGTGGCCAGGGCCACCCCAGCTTGCGCCTGAGCACGTCACCGTGTTTGCTGCACTCCCAGGAGCCCGCAGCACCCTTCGGTCTCCCCTCTAGTGCACCGTAGCATCGACCCCTTCCACGTTCGAACTCCGGCCACCGCGGATGCGCTCGCCGTCGTCGATTCCGGTGACCACGCGGCCTCCCGTGCGGCTAGCTAGATGCGGGCATGCTCGGGCTACCTTCTGGTGGCCTTCGTGCGTCCATACGCCGCCTATAGCGCAGCCCCGGCGAGCTTCCGCCGTAGATTTGGTCGCCGCCGGTGGGACTCCGGCGAGCCGACGTGGCCGTGTGATTAGCGCTAATCACCGCCAGCTAACCCTCCCCAGAGCCACTGACTACTGGGCCCCATGGCCTAATTAACACTGCTTAGCTCCTATTTAGACTAAACTAACCCCACGGGCCCACATGTCAGTTTGACCTGGCCACGTCACCGTTGTCCAGGCCCCACCTGTCATTGACACTGAACAACATTGTGTCACTGACCAGTGGACCCCACTGGTCAGGTTTGACCTAGACCGCTGCTGTTGACTTGGTGACGCACGCATGACACAGTGCTGACGCAATAAGTCATTTCTAGATTAAAAATAATTCAGAAAATTCCAGAAAATTGCCTAAACTTCAAAAATTCATAGTAAATCAACCGTAACTCCAAATGAAATAAATTATATATGAAAAATTATCAGAAAAATTCAAGGAATCCATCTGTACCATTTTCATGCATTTTTGAACAATGTTTGTCCTCTGTTTTGGACAAAACAAATAAATGGCATTTAACTAATCATATATGGAGTTTGAATTTGAATCTTGTATTCAAACCAACTTCATTTAATTGTGTTGCTAGTTGCATTAGCTCAATCAACAACATATTGCCATGTCATTATCATGCATCATGCTGTGCATTGCATTGATTGTGTTCCTTCTCTGTTGCTGGTGGTTGTCCCCTCTCGGTAGACGTTGTACCGAGGCTGTGATCGTTGACACTGATGAAGACCCAATGATATCTTCAGAAGTGCCAGGCAAGCAAAACCCCCTTGTTCATTCCGATACAATCCCACTCTCTCGCTCCTGCCCTCTTTTACTGCATTAGGACAACAACGATTCAACTGTTACATGTTGCGGTAGTTGAACCCCTTTCCTCTGCATGACCTGTCATTGCCACAGTAAATAGATGAAACCCACTAGCATGAGTAGGAGTTGTTTGAGCCATGATGTGCCTACTCATTCATGCTTGTTTGTCATGCCTGCTACTGCTTAGAGTTGAGTCAGGTCTGATTCATCAGGGATGAATTGGAACAGTGACGAACATGTCCTACTGTGTGAGCTAAGTGTGTGAACACGATTTGGTAAAGGTAGCGGTGAGAGGCCATGTAGGAGTACATGGTGGGTTGTCTCATTGAAACCGTCCTCAGGAACTGAGTTCTGTGTTTGTGATCCATGAACAGCTACTACCACGCATTGGGACCGAAACCAATGGATCCTCTCGACTTATTAACTGCCCTTGCCCTCTGTCCAGGAGTTGCAACTAGTTTCTGGTGTTTGTAGGATATGTGTTGGCGGCCGTGCGTAGCGCTGACCCTAGGGGTGGGCTATGATGCGGTAGATACACCATGGCACGGTGTACCGGGCGCCCGTTTGGTGTCTCGGGAACCCTGCACACATCGTTTGGGGCTGTGAGCGAAACTCCGGCCGGATGTCCTCGCGGATGGAACCCGAATAGGCGATAAACCTGGACTAGAGACTTGTGTGGTTAGTCAGGTCGTGGCCGACTCCCTCGCCAGGCTTCCGCTTGAAGGTTGCCGAGATACATGACGTGTACATGGTGGTAAGTGGCGAGAGCGTGTGTGAAGAGGTACACCCCTGCAGGGTTATAAATGATCTATTCGAATAGCCGTGTCCGCGGTAAAAGACTTCTGGGTTGCCTATAACAGTTCATAGACAAGTGAAAGTGGATACTCTAAAGTGCGCAAGATAAGCATGAGTGCTATGGATGGCGTTCTCGTAGGGAGATGGGAGCGGATCCATAGTGGTGTATTGATATGGTGAAGATGTGGACTCGTGTGCGCCACCTCAAAAGAGTTGCTTGCAGTCGTAGTTCAGGTTAGCCACTGAGTCAAAGCTGGTTGCTGCAGTTAAACTCCACCACCCCCTTTATTGATGCCGATGCATATGTAGATAGTTCTGATGTAAGTCTTGCTGGGTACATTTGTACTCATGTTTGCCTATTTTATGTTTTGCAGAGAGACGTCAGTCTCGCTAGTAGTTTCGTGTGGACTTCGACGTTTAGCTTGATACCTCAGCTACGATCTTGTGCCCCCGGCAGGATCTGGTAGATAGTCAGGCTTCTTAGCCTTTTCCATTTGTAGATGTCTGTACTCAGACATGTTAAGCTTCCGTTTGTGCCTTGATTTGTATGCTATGATTGTTGGGTCATGAGACCATGTTTGTAATATCTCACTCCTCGGAGCCTAATGAATAATACTTGAGTCGTAGAGTTATGTTGTGATGCCATGTTGTATTTACACATATCGAGCATATTGTGTGTATGATTGAAATGCTTGGTATGTGTGGGATCCGACAATCTAGTTGTTTATCCTTGGCAGCCTCTCTTATGGGGAAATGTAGTCTAGTGCTTCCATGAGCCATAGTAGTCCGCTACAGCCCGGTTCACCGGAGTCCTGCTAGCCCAGCACTACTGCTCAGGACACTTGACTGGCCGACATGTGTTTCACTTTGTTCCTGTGTCTGTCCCTTCGGGGAAATGTCACGCGGTGAAATCTGGAGTCCTGCCTAGCCTGCTACAGCCCGGGTTCCCGGAGTCCTGTTAGCCCAGTGCTACAGCCCGGATTCACACGCTGCTGGCCGACATGCTCGATGTGATTCATGTATGCCTGTCCCCATAGGTTAGTGCCGCTTTGGGTTCACGACTAGCCATGTCGGCCCGGGTTCTCTGTCATATGGTTGCTAGCGACACTATCATATACGTGAGCCAAAAGGCGCAAATGGTCCCGGGCCATGGTAAGGCGACACCCGTGGGAATACCGTGCGTGAGGCCGCAAAGTGATATGAGGTGTTACCGGCTAGATCGACGTGACTTGGAATCGGGGTCCTGACAGCTTTGGTATCAGAGCCTGACTGCCTGTAGGATTACCAAGCCAAACTGGTCGAAGTTGAGTCTAGAAACACTTTAGTTATATAAGGGAATTGATTGTGGAAGGGAACGTAAGGCTCTTTTTACTCCTTATACCTCATGGCCTTCTGATCCGAGTCAACCTCTTCCCTTCTACGGGGATTAAGAACTAGGCCTTCTCATCTATCTATTAGGATGACGAGTTACTATGTTAGAGACTTATAGGATTGATGTATTCAAGCCTCTGTTCAGTTCCTACTACTTCCATGTGTTCTTAGTTGATTGCAGAACCTTGATATGGTGATGTTGAGCGGTCATGCCACTATTTTGTAGGATGTCTCAAATATTTTTGAGCATTTACAGTCGTTATGCTGTCCGAGTCATCCCAGGTTTCTAACTAGTCTGATGCATTTGCAAATTCCTTCCTCCCGTTACCGACGTTACTTTGGGCTAGTTTAACCACACTAATCGGTGAGTTGAGGTACTCTATTACCTCGACTTATATGTCGGAGCTATTATTATGACCTTAGGTGTCTTAGGGAGTCACCTAGTAATCTATCAATGCTTTGTGTTCCCGGTGTGATGATTCTGGCCACCATTCTCGAAAGCATCCTGTGATGCCATTTAGCAGTAGGCATTCTACTCTTGGGTTCTTGACCCAAGATTCACTCTACTTACCTCGTGTCGATAGTGTTGCTCGTACCTTTAGGATATTAGTAACCTTTGCATTAGTCCTCGAGATCCGTGGTATATCATTTTTCCAAATACCATGAATCATCCTTGGATGAAAATTTGTTTGAATCAAAAGATCACAACCAGAGTGCTCTTAATGAGTTCTCCATTCTACATTGTGAATCTGCCAGTTCTACCTTTCTGCATGGGTTATCCGGGAGAAATGTTGAGCTTTGCTCAACATACTAACCTATGTATCCACAACTCAGAAAGATATATGTTCCCTTGAGTTGTCCCTCTTCATTTGTATTCCAACCATCATCTATCAATTGATAGTCAGGAGTAATTGTGCATCCGTGTTATCGATGCTTATTATTCCTGTGGTCCGTCAAGCCATTCTAGTTCAGAATGACTAGGAGAAACAAACTCCAGTACCTCATCCATTTCTAGGATTGGGTCAAAGCAGTTGTATTCCGCAGATCAAATGCAATCAAGCTTTGATTCTATTCTACCCCGAAGTATTACCCACTTTTATGTTAGGAACGTCATGAGAATTGCACCTTCTCTTATGAATTTTTGATGCAGCGATACTCTCGCCATCATCGTTCATTCCTCGGTCCCGTGTTGCCATAACCGGAATGCCGACAAGTGAACTGTGATGTATGAAATCGGTACTCCTAGCAACCTCGTTGCTTGGTAGTTAATGGACAATATTCTCATTCTTAGCGTGTTGGTTATTGAATCATCATCCTAAGATTGATCGTGCTACCTAGTCCTTATTTCCGGTGCACTCTTCGATCAATGAGTTAGGATTGTGTCAATCCCTCACTCTTTTGATCATATCAACTTGCCCTGAAAAGCAAGGTTGTTCTCGAGCTTAGTAACATATCGGTGGTTCGTGACTCTCTGAATATCTTCTCGGAAGTGCTACCAGGTTGTCACCTGACCGCTATGTTAAGTTCGTGATCAAGTTGGTTTCTTGTAAACCACCCCTTCTCCAAGAATCCGTGTTGGATATCCCTGAGCTGGTTGGTTAAGCTAAACAACAACTTGGAGAGTTGGAAGATAGAAACTTGTCTGACTTAGTTCAAGTTAAGGGATATCCTTTTGTGTGTGTGTGTGTGTGTGCTGAAGGAAGGTGATATCTCCATCAATTGGTCCTCGTGATTAGTTGTTGGATCTATTGCCTTGTCAAAACTTTGACTTGAGTATGGGCTATCGTCAAGTCAAATCAGAACCAACGATGTTCGTAATGTTGTCTTACTCGTGGATGATCCCTCGAGCATACACCAGTACATCTTTTGGTCTGACCAATACTATCACATTGTTCACATAATGGTGGAAGTCCAGTGATATGGAAATTCCGATGAGTTGCTGTTGAGCCCATCAGCAACATTTTATCTCCTCCATGATTTGTGTTGAACATCCAGCTAGTGTTGAAAACTTGTGTAAGCATTTTCTTCATGCCCGTTCATGTAGAATATGTTTGGATGAAAGTAGTGACCTCCTCTAAGTTCACGTACAAACGATGCAAGTTGCCGCCGTGAGTTCGAGAAAGGTTGTTTTTGTTTCCTCTGGTACCATCCCAAGTCAGTCATGCATGTGCGAAGTATGCTATGGTTTGACAGGCTCGCTACCTCCATTCCATTTGTATTCCCTACCACACCAAGCCACTGGCTGATTTGTTCAGGGAAAAGAAGTTTCTTCATAAGAGCTAATCATATGACTTATGCAAGGACTTCGATATCCTTGATGATGGTTCCCAACTAGGACTCGGTAGTGTTTCATTGTAAGACTACTATGTGGTCATGCTTGTCTGGGACAACATGTTCACATGTGTTTAGCAGAACCAACTCATGTTTTGGAGCTTACTACCATAGTCCATTTCCTGAGAATCTCGCAATGACATCTCGTCGATTTGTGTTGCAAACTTTCATTTTCTTTCTAGACTCGATGAGTCTGGTGTTGGAAATATGCCCTAGAGGCAATAATAAAAGCATTATTATTATATTTCCTTGTTCATGATAATTGTCTTTATTCATGCTATAATTGTATTATCCGGAAATCGTAATACATGTGTGAATAACAGACACCAACATGTCCCTAGTGAGCCTCTAGTTGACTAGCTCGTTGATCAACAGATAGTCATGGTTTCCTGACTATGGACACTGGATGTCATTGATAACGAGATCACATCATTAGGAGAATGATGTGATGGACAAGACCCAATCCTAAACATAGCACAAGATCGTATAGTTCGTTTGCTAGAGTTTTCCAATGTCAAGTATCTTTTCCTTAGACCATGAGATCGTGTAACTCCCGGATACCGTAGGAGTGCTTTGGGTATGCCAAACGTCACAACGTAACTGGGTGACTATAAAGGTAGACTACGGGTATCTCCGAAAGTGTCTGTTGGGTGACATGGATCAAGACTGGGATTTGTCACTCCGTATGACGGAGAGGTATCACTGGGCCCACTCGGTAATGCATCATCATAATGAGCTCAAAGTGACCAAGTGTCTGGTCACGGGATCATGCATTACGGTACGAGTAAAGTGACTTCCCGGTAACGAGATTGAACGAGGTATTGGGATACCGACGATCGAATCTCGGGCAAGTAACATATCGATTGACAAAGGGAATAGCGTACGGGGTTGATAGAATCCTCGACATCGTGGTTCATCCGATGAGATCATCGTGGAGCATGTGGGAGCCAACATGGGTATCCAGATCCCGCTGTTGGTTATTGACCGGAGAGTCGTCTCGGTCATGTCTGCTTGTCTACCGAACCCGTAGGGTCTACACACTTAAGGTTCGGTTACGCTAGGGTTGTAGGGATATGTATATGCAGTAACCCGAATGTTGTTCGGAGTCCCGGATGAGATCCCGGACGTCACGAGGAGTTCCGGAATGGTCCGGAGGTTAAGATTTATATATGGGAAGTCCTGTTTCGGGCATCGGGACAAGTTTCGGGGTTATCGGTATTGTACCGGGACCACCGGAAGGGTCCCGGGGGTCCACCGGGTGGGTCCACCTGTCCCGGGGGGCCACATGGGCTATGGGGGGTGCGCCTTGGCCTACATGGGCCAAGGGCACCAGCCCCACATAGGCCCATGCGCCTAGGGTTTGAAGGGGGAAGAGTCCTAGGAGGGGAAGGCACCTCCTAGGTGCCTTGGGGGGAGGGAAACCCCCCTTGGCCGCCGCACCCCCTAGGAGATTGGATCTCCTAGGGCCGGCCACCCCCTTGGCCCTCCTATATATAGTGGGGGGAGAGGAGGGACTTCATACCTGAACGCCTTGGCCTTTGGTTGCCTCCTTCTCCCTCTCCAACACCTCCTCCTCCTCCATAGTGCTTAGCGAAGCTCTGCCGGAGTACTGCAGCTCCATCAACACCACGCCGCCGTGCTGCTGCTGGTGCCATCTCCCTCAACCTCTCCTCCCTCCCTTGCTGGATCAAGAAGGAGGAGACGTGGCTGTTCCGTACGTGTGTTGAACGCGGAGGTGCCGTCCGTTCGGCGCTGGTCATCGGTGATTTGGATCACGTCGAGTACGACTACATCATCACCGTTCTTTTGAACGCTTCCGTGTGCGATCTACAAAGGTATGTAGATGCATCCAATGACTCGTTGCTAGATGAACTCCTAGATGATCTTGGTGAAACGAGTAGGAAAAATTTTGTTTTCTGCAACGTTCCCCAACAGTGGCATCATGAGCTAGGTCTATGCGTAGTTCTTCTTGCGCGAGTAGAACACAATTTGTTGTGGGCGTAGATTTGTCAACCTTCTTGCCGTTACTAGTCCTTTCTTGCTTCAGCGGTATTGTGGGATGAAGCGGCCCGGACCAACCTTACACGTACGCTTACGTGAGACCGGTTCCACCGACTAACATGCACTAGTTGCATAAGGTGGCTGGCGGGTGTCTGTCTCTCCCACTTTAGTTGGAGCGGAATTGATGAACAGGGTCCTTATGAAGGGTAAATAGAAGTTGACAAATCACGTTGTGGCTTTAACGTAGGTAAGAAGACGTTCTTGCTAGAACCCTAATTCAGCCACGTAAAACTTGCAACAACAATTAGAGGACGTCTAACTTGTTTTTGCAGCAAGTGGTTTGTGATATGATATGGCCAAAGTTGTGATGAATGATGAATGATCTATATGTGATGTATGAGATGTTCATGCTATTGTAATAGGATTCACGACTTGCATGTCGATGAGTATGACAACCGGCAGGAGCCATAGGAGGTGTCTTTATTCTTTTAATGACCTGCGTGTCATCGAGAAATGCCATGTAAATTACTTTACTTTATTTCTAAACGCGTTAGCCATAGTAGTAGAAGTAATAGTTGGCGAGAAACTTCATGGAGACACGATGATGGAGATCATGATGATGGAGATCATGGTGTCAAGCCGGTGACAAGATGATCATGGAGCCCCAAGATGGAGATCAAAGGAGCTGTGTGATATTGGCCATATCATGTCACGTTTATTATTTGATTGCATGTGATGTTTATCATGTTTTGCATCTTGTTTACTTAGAACGATGGTAGTAAATAAGATGATCCCTCATACTAATTTCAAGAAGTGTTCCCCCTAACTGTGCACCGTTGCGACAGTTCGCTGTTTCAAAACACCACGTGATGATCGGGTGTTTTATTCAGACGTTCACATACAACGGGTGTAAGACAGATTTACACATGCAAACACTTAGGTTAACTTGACGAGCCTAGCATGTACAGACATGGCCTCGGAACACAGAAGACCGAAAGGTCGAGCATGAGTCGTATAGAAGATACGATCAACATAAAGATGTTCACCGACGTTGACTAGTCCGTCTCACGTGATGATCGGACACGGTCTAGCTAACTCGGATCATGTGATACTTAGATGACTAGAGGGATGTCTAATCTAAGTGGGAGTTCATTAATAATTTGATTAGATGAACTTAATTATCATGAACTTAGTCCAAAATCTTTGCAATATGTCTTGTAGATCAAATGGCCAACGTAGTCCTCAACTTCAACGCGTTCCTAGAGAAAACTAAGCTGAAAGACGATGGCAGCAACTATACAGACTGGGTCCGGAACCTGAGGATCATCCTCATAGCTGCCAAGAAAGATTATGTCCTACAAGCACCGCTTGGTGACGCACCCGTTCTCCCTGCAGAACAAGATGTTATGAACGCTTGGCAGGCACGTTCCGATGACTACTCCCTCGTTCAGTGCGGCATGCTTTACAGCCTAGAGCCGGGGCTCCAAAAGCGTTTTGAGAGACATGGAGCATATGAGATGTTCGAAGAGCTGAAAATGGTTTTCCAAGCTCATGCCCGGGTCGAGAGATATGAAGTCTCCGACAAATTCTTCAGCTGTAAGATGGAGGAAAACAGTTCTGTCAGTGAGCACATACTCACTATGTCTGGGTTGCATAACCGCTTGACTCAGCTGGGAGTTAATCTCCCGGATGATGCGGTCATTGACAGAATCCTCCAGTCGCTTCCACCAAGCTACAGGAGCTTTGTGATGAACTTCAATATGCAGGGGATGGAAAAGACCATTCCTGAAGTATTTGCTATGCTGAAATCAGCAGAGGTAGAAGTCAGGAAGGAACATCAAGTGTTGATGGTCAATAAAACCACTAAGTTCAAGAAAGGCAAGGGTAAAAAGAACTTCAAGAAGGACGGCAAGGAGGTTGCCGCGCCCGGCAAGCAAGCTGCCGGGAAGAAGCCAAAGAATGGACCCAAGCCCGAGACTGAGTGCTTTTATTGCAAGAGAAGCGGTCACTGGAAGCGAAACTGCCCTAAGTACTTAGCGGATAAGAAGGCTGGCAAAACAAAAGGTATATGTGATATACATGTAATTGATGTGTACCTTACTAGTGCCCGTAGTAGCTCCTGGGTATTTGATACCGGTGCAGTTGCTCACATTTGTAACTCAAAGCAGGGGCTGCGGAATAAGCGGAAACTAGCAAAGGACGAGGTGACGATGCGCGTCGGGAATGGTTCCAAGGTCAATGTGATCGCCGTCGGCACGCTGCCTCTGCATCTCCCTTCGGGATTAGTATTAAACCTTAATAATTGTTATTTAGTGCCAGCTTTGAGCATGAACATTGTATCGGGATCTCGTTTAATTCGAGATGGCTACTCATTTAAATCCGAGAATAATGGTTGTTCTATTTATATGAGAGATATGTTTTATGGTCATGCTCCTATGGTGAATGGTTTATTCCTTATGAATCTCGAACGTGATGCTACACATATTCATAATGTGAGTACCAAAAGAAGTAAGGTTGATAATGATAGTCCCACATACCTGTGGCACTGCCGCCTTGGTCACATAGGTGTAAAACGCATGAAGAAGCTCCATGCAGATGGACTTTTAGAGTCTCTTGATTATGAATCATTTGACACGTGCGAACCATGCCGTATGGGTAAAATGACCAAGACTCCGTTCTCAGGAACAATGGAGCGAGCAACCGACTTATTGGAAATCATACATACCGATGTGTGTGGTCCAATGAGTGTTGAGGCTCGCGGTGGCTATCGTTATGTTCTCACCCTCACTGATGATTTAAGTAGGTATGGGTATATCTACTTAATGAAACACAAGTCTGAAACCTTTGAAAAGTTCAAGGAATTTCAGAGTGAGGTTGAAAATCAATGTGACAGGAAAATCAAGTTTCTGCGATCAGATCGTGGAGGAGAATACTTGAGTCACGAGTTTGGCACACACTTAAGAAAATGTGGAATAGTTTCACAACTCACGCCGCCTGGAACACCTCAGCGTAATGGTGTGTCCGAACGTCGTAATCGCACTCTATTAGATATGGTGCGATCTATGATGTCTCTTACCGATTTACCGCTTTCCTTTTGGGGCTATGCTTTAGAGACTGCCGCATTCACTTTAAATAGGGCTCCATCAAAATCCGTTGAGACGACACCGTATGAATTATGGTTTGGGAAGAAACCTAAGCTGTCGTTTCTAAAAGTTTGGGGATGCGACGCTTATGTCAGGAAACTTCAACCTGAAAAGCTCGAACCCAAATCGGAAAAATGCGTCTTCATAGGGTACCCAAAGGAAACTATTGGGTACACCTTCTACCTCAGATCCGAAGGCAAGATCTTTGTTGCCAAGAATGGGTCCTTTCTGGAGAAAGAGTTTCTCTCGAAAGAAGTAAGTGGGAGGAAAGTAGAGCTTGATGAAGTATTACCTCTTGAACCGGAAAATGGCGCAACTCAAGAAAATGTTCCTGAGGTGCCTGCACCGACTAGAGAGGAAGTTAACAATGATCAAGATACTTCTGATCAAGCTCCTACTGAAATTCGAAGGTCCACAAGGACACGTTCCGCACCAGAGTGGTACGGCAACCCTGTCTTGGAAATCATGCTGTTAGACAACGGTGAACCTTCAAACTATGAAGAAGCGATGGCGGGCCCGGATTCCGACAAATGGCTAGAAGCCATGAAATCCGAGATAGGATCCATGTATGAAAACAAAGTATGGACTTTGACTGACTTGCCCGTTGAACGGCGAGCCATAGAAAATAAATGGATCTTTAAGAGGAAGACAGACGCAGATGGTAATGTGACCATCTATAAAGCTCGGCTTGTCGCTAAGGGTTATCGACAAGTTCAAGGGGTTGACTACGATGAGACTTTCTCACCGGTAGCGAAGCTGAAGTCCGTCCGGATCATGTTAGCAATTGCCGCATTCTATGATTATGAAATATGGCAAATGGACGTCAAAACGGCATTCCTTAATGGTTTCCTTAAGGAAGAATTGTATATGATGCAGCCGGAAGGTTTTGTCGATCCTAAAAATGCTGACAAAGTGTGCAAGGTCCAACGCTCGATTTATGGGCTGGTGCAAGCATCTCGGAGTTGGAACATTCGCTTTGATGAGATGATCAAAGCGTTTGGGTTTACGCAGACTTATGGAGAAGCCTGCGTTTACAAGAAAGTGAGTGGGAGCTCTGTAGCATTTCTCATATTATATGTAGATGACATACTTTTGATGGGAAATGATATAGAACTCTTGGACAGCATCAAGGCCTACTTGAATAAAAGTTTTTCAATGAAGGACCTTGGAGAAGCTGCTTATATATTAGGCATCAAAATCTATAGAGATAGATCGAGACGCCTCATAGGTCTTTCACAAAGCACATACCTTGATAAGATATTGAAAAAGTTCAATATGGATCAATCCAAGAAGGGGTTCTTGCCTGTGTTACAAGGTATGAAATTGAGCTCAGCTCAATGTCCGACCACGGCAGAAGATATAGAAGAGATGAGCGTCATCCCCTATGCCTCAGCCATAGGTTCTATTATGTATGCCATGCTGTGTACCAGACCTGATGTTAACCTTGCCGTCAGTTTGGTAGGAAGGTACCAAAGTAATCCCGGCAAGGAACATTGGACAGCGGTCAAGAATATCCTGAAGTACCTGAAAAGGACTAAGGAAATGTTTCTCGTTTATGGAGGTGACGAAGAGCTCGTCGTAAAGGGTTACGTCGACGCTAGCTTCGATACAGATCTGGATGACTCTAAGTCACAAACCGGATACATGTATATTTTGAATGGTGGGGCAGTAAGCTGGTGCAGTTGCAAGCAAAGCGTCGTGGCGGGATCTACATGTGAAGCGGAGTACATGGCAGCCTCGGAGGCAGCACATGAAGCAATATGGGTGAAGGAGTTCATCACCGACCTAGGAGTCATACCCAATGCGTCGGGGCCGATCAAGCTCTTCTGTGACAACACTGGAGCTATTGCACTTGCCAAGGAGCCCAGGTTTCACAAGAAGACAAGGCACATCAAGCGTCGCTTCAACTCCATTCGTGAAAATGTTCAAGATGGAGACATAGAGATTTGTAAAGTACATACGGACCTGAATATAGCAGATCCGTTGACTAAACCTCTCCCTAGAGCAAAACATGATCAACACCAGAATTCCATGGGTGTTCGATTCATCACAATGTAACTAGATTATTGACTCTAGTGCAAGTGGGAGACTGTTGGAAATATGCCCTAGAGGCAATAATAAAAGCATTATTATTATATTTCCTTGTTCATGATAATTGTCTTTATTCATGCTATAATTGTATTATCCAGAAATCGTAATACATGTGTGAATAACAGACACCAACATGTTCCTAGTGAGCCTCTAGTTAACTAGCTCGTTGATCAACAGATAGTCATGGTTTCCTGACTATGGACACTGGATGTCATTGATAACGAGATCACATCATTAGGAGAATGATGTGATGGACAAGACCCAATCCTAAACATAGCACAAGATCGTATAGTTCGTTTGCTAGAGTTTTCCAATGTCAAGTATCTTTTCCTTAGACCATGAGATCGTGTAACTCCCGGATACCGTAGGAGTGCTTTGGGTATGCCAAACGTCACAACGTAACTGGGTGACTATAAAGGTAGACTACGGGTATCTCCGAAAGTGTCTGTTGGGTGACATGGATCAAGACTGGGATTTGTCACTCCGTATGACGGAGAGGTATCACTGGGCCCACTCGGTAATGCATCATCATAATGAGCTCAAAGTGACCAATTGTCTGGTCACGGGATCATGCATTACGGTACGAGTAAAGTGACTTGCCGGTAACGAGATTGAACGAGGTATTGGGATACCGACGATCGAATCTCGGGCAAGTAACATATCGATTGACAAAGGGAATAGTGTACGGGGTTGATAGAATCCTCGACATCGTGGTTCATCCAATGAGATCATCGTGGAGCATGTGGGAGCCAACATGGGTATCCAGATCCCGCTGTTGGTTATTGACCGGAGAGTCGTCTCGGTCATGTCTGCTTGTCTCCCGAACCCGTAGGGTCTACACACTTAAGGTTCGGTTATGCTAGGGTTGTAGGGATATGTATATGCAGTAACCCGAATGTTGTTCGGAGTCCCGGATGAGATCCCGGACGTCACGAGGAGTTCCGGAATGGTCCGGAGGTTAAGATTTATATATGGGAAGTCCTGTTTCGGGCATCGGGACAAGTTTCGGGGTTATCGGTATTGTACCGGGACCACCGGAAGGGTCCCGGGGGTCCACCGGGTGGGTCCACCTGTCCCGGGGGGCCACATGGGCTGTGGGGGGTGCGCCTTGGCCTACATGGGCCAAGGGCACCAGCCCCACATAGGCCCATGCGCCTAGGGTTTGAAGGGGGAAGAGTCCTAGGAGGGGAAGGCACCTCCTAGGTGCCTTGGGGGGAGGGAAACCCCCCTTGGCCGCCGCACCCCCTAGGAGATTGGATCTCCTAGGGCCGGCCACCCCCCTTGGCCCTCCTATATATAGTGGGGGGAGAGGAGGGACTTCATACCTGAACGCCTTGGCCTTTGGTTGCCTCCTTCTCCCTCTCCAACACCTCCTCCTCCTCCATAGTGCTTAGCGAAGCTCTGCCGGAGTACTGCAGCTCCATCAACACCACGCCGTCATGCTGCTGCTGGTGCCATCTCCCTCAACCTCTCCTCCCTCCCTTGCTGGATCAAGAAGGAGGAGACGTGGCTGTTCCGTACGTGTGTTGAACGCGGAGGTGCCATCCGTTCGGCGCTGGTCATCGGTGATTTGGATCACGTCGAGTACGACTACATCATCACCGTTCTTTTGAACGCTTCCGTGTGCAATCTACAAAGGTATGTAGATGCATCCAATGACTCGTTGCTAGATGAACTCCTAGATGATCTTGGTGAAACGAGTAGGAAAATTTTTGTTTTCTGCAACGTTCCCCAACATCTGGAATATCCTAACACCAACCAGATCTGAATCTCAGGCAGATATGCTGGTTGGAACATACTCCAAGAACTATATTGTTGGTCCCTCTGTAACCGGTGATGTGGATGTCGTGGCCAACACACCTAACGTGGATGTCCTGGTTGAAGAAGTTGGTCACCTCCCCATAAGGATCTCGCAGGATCTGCCTCCGTAATTATTCCTTATGGATTCTTGAGCTTTCGAAGTCCGATCTTTTACTTGATGTTCTAGATATCAAACCATATCTATGAATGGATTACGCTAGCACATCAAGGAGAACATTAGAGGCGGAGTGCTAAATGTCTCTCGGTCGATCGTCCAGATTCTGTTCCCTTAGCCTCGCTAAGGGAAGATCTGAGAAGGTGTTATCCTCCTTTGTATCTGCATCATCCATCACTAGTCATCATGGTAGTATGTCGTGTTGCGAGGATCCTCGCCACGGATGTTGGTAGAACCTTGATGAATATGGAAATGCTCAAGTTCTTGAGAGCACGCTTAAGCAAAAACATCCCTTGTGTTGTCTTCAACAAGGTAGTCCACATCATCCATCCTAGTCCGAGTATGCCATCTCTTCGAGCTATCTCAAATGATCAATTGTAAATTGCCTTAAGCTGGTATGAATAGTTTCAATGATCTCTGAATCAAAAGTAATTCTTTTTGCCACTTAAGGGAATATTTCTGCGAGTCACCTTCCTTAAGATGTCTCGTTATGGTATCATGGCAATTATCTCCTCGCTACTTTGAAACCATGCACCATCCTACTTAAGCGTGGAATTGTTGCCTACCAAATTTGAACCTTTATCATCCGCTTCTTTCCATCACCCCTGATGTGTGTTTCGTGTCTCAGCTCAAGAGATGTTTTATATCTCACTCCATGAGTTGATCTTGAGTGCTCGATCTCCGAGGAGATCGATTCCTGTAGAATTTCTTTCTGCCGTCATCATGCTGGATGAAGATCCCAAAAGCAAAGACGTCAAGATCAAGATGACACAATGAGTCAACATCCTCGGGAAGGGCAGTTGGATCGAGAAGACTACGATAGTTTTGTGACCCCCCTTCCTTCTTACCTCACGTCTTGAATCTCGGGCCGAGATTCTTGTTTAGTGGGGGTGAGTTGTCACAGCCCTAGCTTAGCTTTGCTTACTCTTGCATGATCATCATGGCATCATGTTTATTTTTTTTATGAAACTGAAATGGGGATGACAGAACCCCCAGCACCCCCCTTAAACCAACTAGGGTTTACTAAAATCTTTTTCAATGATTTCAAAATGCCCTTAAAAATGTTCATCATTTCTGGATCAAGGTGGAAGCATCTACCGAAAATGGTTGACATTTTTGCAGGACATATTTGGACTTTGAATTAATTCAACCATATTTGAATTGGAGCTATTTAAATGCTATATATATATTTTAGTTGCTCCAAAAATGTTGGAAATTGTTAAGGGTCACTGGAATAACTCAGAAAGCACCCATAATTATTTCTAGGATTTTATGAATGGTTTACTATTTATTTTAAACCAGAACAAAAAAATAGAAATTAGAAAAGGTAACAGAAATAAAAGAGAGGAACCTTACCGTGCAGCCCACCACTATAGTGGCCTACTGGGCAAAGCCAGCCCGGCCCACCAGGGGCATCACTGTCTTCTTCCTCCTGCCAGGAGGAGAAGCAGCCGCGTGCCCGATGCGCAGGCGAGCCGAGCTGGCTCCTCCCTGCCTGCGTGCCCCCCCTCGACTGCCTGGTCGCCGCCACGCACACCCCCTGACCCCCTCGTCCTCTCCCCTCTCTCCCTGGACCTCTTTCCCCTCCTCTGCTCTCTCTCCCTCTCACGGCCGAACGCCACCCTCGCCACCATCGCCGACCACCGCGGCCACAGCCGTCCCCACGCCTCTCCGTGCTATCCCCGCTGTCTGCCTCGACGCCGTGAAGCTTCCCCCTCAACAAGCGCAAGCCCGAACGCCATCAAACGCCGACCACGCCGTCTTCTTCAACCTCGGTCCGGCGAGATCTTCACCGCCGTTCCGCCTGCACCGGACCTCCTCCGAGCCTGCTGAGCACCCCGACGGCCTCGCCGTGAGCACCTCATCGTTTCCCCTCTCCTCTCTTCCTCGTTTGCGTGCCGTAGCCGCACTAACCACCGGACCTGAGAGCT
Organism: Triticum aestivum; assembly: GCF_018294505.1. Lineage (NCBI taxonomy): Eukaryota > Viridiplantae > Streptophyta > Magnoliopsida > Poales > Poaceae > Triticum > Triticum aestivum. The sequence goes on from NC_057809.1 coordinate 91,014,374, forward strand.
CATCGCTGCCGTAGTTCCTCACCGCCATGGCCAGGGCCACCCCAGCTTGCGCCTGAGCGCGTCACCGTGTTCGCCGCACTCCCAGGAGCCCGCAGCACCCTTCGGTTTCCCCTCTAGTGCACCGTAGCATCGACCCCTTCCACGTCCAAACTCCGGCCACCGCGGATGCGCTCGCCGTCGTCGATTCCAGCGACCACGCGGCCTCCAGTGTGGCTAGCTAGATGCGGGCGTGCTCGGGCTACCTTCTGGTGGCCTTCACGCGTCCATACGCCGCCTATAGCGCAGCCCCGGCGAGCTTCTGCCGTAGATTTGGTCGCCGCCGGTGGGACTCCGGCGAGCCGACGTGGCCGCGTGATTAGCGCTAATCACCGCCAGCTAACCCTCCCCAGAGCCACTGACTACTGGGCCCCACGGCCTAATTAACACTGCTTAGCTCCTGTTTAGACTAAACTAACCCCACGGGCCCACATGTCAGTTTGACCTGGCCACGTCACCGTTGACCAGGCCCCACCTGTCATTGACACTGAACAACATTGTGTCACTGACCAGTGGACCCCACTGGTCAGGTTTGACCTAGACCGCTGCTTTTGACTTGGTGACGCAGGCATGACACAGTGCTGACGCAATACGTCATTTCTAGATTAAAAATAATTCAGAAAATTCCAGAAAATTGCCTAAACTTCAAAAATTCATAGTAAATCAACCATAACTCCAAATGAAATAAATTATATATGAAAAATTATCAGAAAAATTCAAGGAATCCATCTATACCATTTCATGCATGTTTGAACAATGTTTTTCCTCTGTTTTGGACAAAACAAATAAATGGCATTTAACTAATCATATATGGAGTTTGAATTTGAATCTTGTATTCAAACCAACTTCATTTAATTGTGTTGCTAGTTGCATTAGCTCAATCAACAACATATTGCCATGTCATTATCATGCATCATGTTGTGCATTGCATTGATTGTGTTCCTTCTCTGTTGCCGGTGGTTGTCCCCTCTCGGTAGACGTTGTACTGACGCTGTGATCATTGACACTGATGAAGACCCAATGATATCTTCAGAAGTGCCAGGCAAGCAAAACCCCCTTGTCCATTCCGATACAATCCCACTCTCTCGCTCCTGCCCTCTTTTACTGCATTAGGACAACAACGATTCAACTGTTACTTGCTGCGGTAGTTGAACCCCTTATCCTCTGCATGACCTGTCATTGCCACAATAAATAGATGAAACCCACTAGCATGAGTAGGAGTTGTTTGAGCCATGATGTTCCTACTCATTCATGCTTGTTTGTCATGCCTGCTACTGCTTAGAGTTGAGTCAGGTCTGATTCATCGGGGATGAATTGGAGCAGTGATGAACATGTCCTACTGTGTGAACACGATTTGGTAAAGGTAGCAGTGAGAGGCCATGTAGGAGTACATGGTGGGTTGTCTCATTGAAACCATCCTCAGGAACTGAGTTCTGTGTTTGTGATCCATGAACAGCTACTACCACGCATTGGGCCCGAAACCAATGGACCCTCTCGACTTATTAACTGCCCTTGCCCTCTGTTCAGGAGTTGCAACTAGTTTCTGGTGTTTGTAGGATATGTGTTGGCGGCCGTGCGTAGCGCTGGCCCTAGGGGTGGGCTATGATGCGGTAGATACACCGTGGCACGGTGTACAGGGTGCCCGTTTGGTGTCTTGAGAACCCTGCACACATCGTTTTGGGCTGTGTGCGAAACTCCGGCCGGATCTCCTCGCGGATGGAACCCGAATAGGCGATAAACCTGGACTAGAGACTTGTGTGGTTAGTCAGGTCGTGGCCGACTCCCTCGCCAGGCTTCCGCTTGAAGGTTGCCGAGATACATGACGTGTACATGGTGGTAACTGGCGAGAGCGTGTGTGAAGAGGTACACCCCTGCAGGGTTATAAATGATCTATTCGAATAGCCGTGTCCGCGGTAAAAGACTTCTGGGTTGCCTATAATAGTTCATAGACAAGTGAAAGTGGATACTCTAAAATGCGCAAGATAAGCGTGAGTGCTATGGATGGCATTCTCGTAGGGAGATGGGAGCGGATCCATAGTGGTGTATTGATATGGTGAAGATGTGGACTCGTGTGCGCCACCTCAAAAGAGTTGCTTGCAGTCGTAGTTCAAGTTAGCCACTGAGTCAAAGCTGGTTGCTGTAGTTAAACTCCACCACCCCCTTTATTGATGCCGATGCATATGTAGATAGTTCTGATGTAAGTCTTGCTGGGTACATTTGTACTCACGTTTGCCTATTTTATGTTTTGCAGAGAGACGTCAGTCTCGCTAGTAGTTTCGTGTGGAATTCGACGTTTAGCTTGATACCTCAGCTACGATCTTGTGCCCCCGGCAGGATCTGGTAGATAGTCAGGCTTCTTAGCCTTTTCCATTTGTAGATGTCTGTACTCAGACATGTTAAGCTTCCGTTTGTGCCTTGATTTGTATGCTATGATTGTTGGGTCATGAGACCATGTTTGTAATATCTCACTCCTCGGAGCCTAATGAATAATACTTGAGTCGTAGAGTTATGTTGTGATGCCATGTTGTATTTACACATATCGAGCATATTGTGTGTATGATTGAAATGCTTGGTATGTGTGGGATTCGACAATCTAGTTGTTTATCCTTGGCAGCCTCTCTTATGGGGAAATGCAGTCTAGTGCTTCCATGAGCCATATTTGTCCGCTACAGCCTGGTTCACCGGAGTCCTGCTAGCCCAGCACTACTGCTCAGGACACTTGACTGGCCGGCATGTGTTTCACTTTGTTCCTGTGTCTGTCCCTTCGGGGAAATGTCACGCGGTGAAATCCGGAGTCCTGCCTAGCCTGCTATAGCTCGGGTTCCCGGAGTCCTGTTAGCCTAGTGCTACAGCCTGGATTCACACGCTGCTGACCGACATGCTCGATGTGATTCATGTATGCCTGTCCCCATAGGTTAGTGCCGCTTTGGGTTCACGACTAGCCATGTCGGCCCGGGTTCTCTGTCATATGGTTTCTAGCGACACTATCATATACGTGAGCCAAAAGGCGCAAACGGTCCCGGGTCATGGTAAGGCGACACCCGTGGGAATACCGTGCGTGAGGCTGCAAAGTGATATGAGGTGTTACCGGCTAGATCAATGTGACTTAGAATCGGGGTCTTGACAGCTCTGTGTCCGTCCCGACCCAAACTGGGTGCAAAAATGGGCCACAAATGGGTCCGTGGTGGATAAAACTGGGCGCTCCTCTCGTCCGCTCTCGCCCGCTCCTTCCCTCTTGTGTCCGGACTGGACCCACCAGCCAGCGACCCGCACTTCCTGCCATACAAGGAATCGAGGTGCAGGCCACATCGGCAGAGGATTGCGGCGGGCGGCGCGAGAGAAACGCGGTGGCTGCGGCGGTCGGCCGGCCGGTGGTGCAGGCCATGGCGGCGGAGGAGCGCAGCGGGCGGCCGGCCAGTGGCGGAGGCACATGGCGGCACGGCGAGCCGATAGGTCGGTGGCAGAGGCCGTGGCCGCGGCCGCGGCTGCGGTGGGCGGAGGAGCGCGGTGGGAGGAGGAGCGGAGGCGGTCGGAGGCCGCGGCGGGTGGAGGAGCACCGCGGGAGGAGGAGCGGAGGCCGTGGCGGCAGCGACGGCGGACGAGGAACGCGATGGTGCAGGACGGCCACGACCATGCCCAAGATCTACCTCGCCTTCCAACTCAACTTCGACTCGCAGCTCAAGAAGTAGTAGGTGCTCTTCGCCTTCGGCTCTGCCATTAGCTGAGCACCATGGCAAGACGTCCAGTACGCGCGGCCGCGGAGGAGCGTGGCCTCGAGGGACGCCGGCAGTCTCGCTTGTCCGCTTTTTGGTCTTATGCATTGGGTCTATCCACACGTCGTGCATGTCCGCCTCACGTTCGCTAGGCGGACGGACAACCCAAAAGGACAAAATGCGGACAAAATCCATGTCCGTTTGGGTCCCTGCATTGGAGTTGCCCTAACCCGCCTTTGGCAGAGCAATTCCGAGTCGCCTCCGCTGGAGCGGCCGTTGAGCCGTCCTCACACTCCCACTGTTGTGACCCGCCTTTCGCCTCTGAGTCGCCAAGCTCCATCTCCGCCATGGACACGCCATGTTGAGACGGCGTCATCAGAATCACAGACCCCCGCTGTTTGTTGCGGCCTTGACTCGCCGTTGCCTCCATGGATTTGCGTCGAGCAGCCGTCTCCTAAAACCTCCTGGCTCCGCTGCTTTCGTCGCCATCTGCGACCGCTCTGCTATGAGCCGCCGTTCCGTGAGTGCCTCTCCGCCTCGGTTTGTTGCTGCGAGAGTCACCCTGCCTTAGCGCTCCTCTGCGCCGCCTCCATCGACCCGTCGCTCCGCCTCCGCACAATCCATGGCCAAGCCACCGCCGCCCTGCATCTGAGCCACCTCGCGCTTAACCCGCCACGTCACATTTGATCTGCTGCTTCGAAGATGGACCGGTCGTGCCCTCGCTTTAACCTGCCACTGCTTCGACCCGTCGGCGCCTCATCGACCGCTCCATCTACGTTGTCGCGCCATACACCACGTGTTGCGCCGTGAGCCGCCAGCCTCTGTCAAGTCACCGTCGCGCTTCGCCAATCCGCCCGCCTTAGGCCCCGGGTTGGCCCTCTGCCGCGACTCCGAGCCGCTGTGAGCCGCTACCTGCTACTCCGACTCTGCCGTAAATCAACGCGGCCTCGAGCCCAGCCTTGCACCGCCTCCGTTGTTGAGCCGGCCTGCCGAGCTACGTCTCTGACCCGTTGCGGTGACTCACCTCACACTGTTTTCACTATGGTCGGCCGCCTCCATCTGACGCTGCCTCGGGCCTCATCTCACACCCGCGACCCTGCGCTAAGTCGCCAGCGTTTCTCCGCTGCTGTTGAATTGCCGTGGATTCTTCTGCTACCTCGGGTCACGGGTCAAGGCCATGTACGATTGCGGTCCTGAAAGCCGTCGTCGATGAGTCGCCTTACCTCAATGAGCCGGCTAGGTGTTTCTGACCCGCCGATGTGGCCTTACCCGGCCTTTAGAGCCGCTCAAATCGCTAGCTCTGCCCTGTCTATGCCAAGTCACTGGAGCAAGCTTTAAACTGCCACTTCTCCCTCCTGAACCAACTCGCTTCGCACCAAACACTTCTTCACACGGCCGAGTCGCCCCGCCTTGTCGCACATCTCATCCTTCCGCAAGCCACCGCGGCAGAGCCGGCCTCGCCAAATACCTCGCCGGCTTACTCCTGCCGTGAGTCGCCGTTACCCACCGTTGCATTGAGCTCCCCTGAGGCCATAAGTCGCCGTCGCCACATCTTCACCATTATGGCTGCACCTCAACGACTTCGAGCTGCATCCATCGCCTAGCAGTGAGCCGCCCCGGCCTTGGGCACCTCCTTTGTCGTTCACCTCGTACCACGGTCTTGGGTCAAGTCATCAGCCACAGGCGTAACCCGCCTCGCTGGGGCCTCAGTCGCCTTTCTGCTTGCCTCCGTGGACCCGCCGTGGAGCGCCCCGCGTCGAACCGGCCTCCGACCCGCTCCGACACCATTTGCGGCATCTCCGGCCGGGCCGCGAGTCGCCTTCGTCAAAGTGGTCAGGCTGCCTCTCCACCGGGCTCCAAACCGCCACCATGCCACGCCGCGTTGTGCCCCGGCCTCTTGAGCCACCGGGCCGCCTTGCGCGTCGCCCATCCTTTGACTCCGCTGCGCCGGGCTGCCTCGCGCGCTGCCGCATCCCAAACCGTCTCTGGCCGGTGCCATAAGGCCAACTCCACCCGCGTGACCCCATCCTGTCCGCGCGCGTCCGTTTGGGGTAAAATGGACGAATAGCGTGGCCCAGCGCGCGGCCTCAAATGGACAAATGTCCGGATTCCGTCCATTTTCGACCCATCCCCAGCCCAAACTTGCGCTCGGTTTGGGGTGAAACGGACGCGCGCGGACGGCCTGGACGCATGCCCTTGTCCCTCCCGTGGCCCGCCTGTCGGGGACACTAGCAGTCCCTCTGCTCCCAACGCTTCCACCCTCTCTCTCCCGCCCCGCCCCGCCGCTAGCGCCGCCGCTATTCTCCGACCGCCTCCTCACCGCACATCCCCCGACCATCCCTACCAAACCACGTCTCAACATGGCCGCCACCATGCCCACGCTTTGGCCGTAGTTTTGGCCGTCGATCGGAGGTTTGGTCGTCGCCGTCTTTGCCGGTCGCAGAGGGGACACGACCACCGGCGACGTACCACGGTGGCCTCGGCAGCTTCCGACGAGAGCTCCAGAGCGGCCAGTAGCCGACCGGCAACCACCCCTACTGTGTTGAGGTGATCATCGCGGCCTTTTCGCCACCACGACTGCGAGGTGTTCGGCATTTTGCCCCCAAAGGTATGGACAGTGGAAACGAGTTTTTCTTCCATCACTTCCTTTGTTCATCGGACGATTCGTCGTCGGATGATGAAGATCTTGTGGTGGCTGCACTAGTTGTTCACGACCACATTCAATGGCAGCTTCCTCGGTACAGGGGGTCAGTCTCTGGCCGTGCTCCCAACCTGAACCGCAACAGGGAGAGAGGCCACGCCCTTCTCTATGCCGATTATTTTGCCAACACCCCGCTCTTCAAGCCGGATAAATTCCGTCACCGTTTTCGAATGGCAAGGCATGTGTTCAATCATATCCGAGAGGGAGTCGTTGCTCATGACCAATACTTCGAGTGCAAGACGGATGCCCTTGGCAAGTTTGGATTCTCCTCTTACCAGAAATGCACCGCGGCCATCCGCATGCTTGCATATGGAATTCCAGGCGATCTGGTGGATGAGTATGTGCGTATGAGTGAGACAACATGTCTGATGTTAATCTACAAGTTTTGCCAGGCTGTGATCGAGGTGTTTGGCCCAGAGTACTTGAGGCAGCCAACTGCCGCTGATATAGAGAGATTGTTGGCGACCAACGCAACTAGAGGCTTTCCAGGCATGCTTGGCAGCATAGATTGTATGCACTAGGAGTGGAAGAACTGTCCATTTGCTTGCCAGGGCCAGTACAAGGGGCATGTCAATGGGTGCACTGTCATATTAGAAGCGGTGGCATCGCAGGATCTTTGGATATGGCATTCTTTCTTCGGCATGGCAGGTTCTCACAATGATATCAACGTGCTGCAGCGAGGCTTGCACAAGGCCACTCCCCACCTGTCAACTTTGAGATCAACGACCACCAGTACAACAAGGGATACTATCTAGAAGATGGTATATATCCTAAGTGGTCAACTTTTGTGAAGACAATCTCGAAACCCAAAAGTGAGAAGAGAAAGAGATTTGCCCAAATGCAAGAGAGTGTTAGAAAGGATGTGGAACGTGCTTTTGGTGTGCTTCAATCCCGATGGGGTATCGTTCGAAACCCTGCACTGTCATGGGATGAAAGGAAGCTTTGGGAGGTGATGAATGCTTGTGTGATCATGCACAACATGATCGTCGAGGACGAGCGTGATGAGAGTATCTTCAACCAAGGATTTGATTATCAAGGTGAAAATATTGAGCCCCTGCACCAAGACCCGGCCACATTTGAACAGTTTGCCCAATTCCACCGTGAGATGCGTGATTGGCACACTCATTTGAATCTTCAAAATGACTTGGTTGAGCACGTGTGGGATCACATTGGCAACCAATAGATGTATTGGTCCATTTTATGTTCACTCAAGACAATTTTGATTTGGTTGTAAAACTATTTTATTAAAGACAATTTCAATTGGGTTGTAAAACTATTTTAATTTTTAGACAAATTTGGGTTGTAAAACTAGTTTTGATGAAAATATGGGCATTTTTGGCCCTGACGGACAGGATGGGGCAAAGGGATGGGGCCGCGCGCTGGGCGCACGACCACCGCATCCCAGGACATGCCCGGACACGACCCCATTGCCCTACCCAAACGTACAGAATCCAGACAAAACGGACGTCCGTTTGGGGTCGTGCGGTGGAGTTGGCCTAACTAGGAGCCGCCTACATACTGGCTGTTGAGCCGTCGCACACATCCAGCGCCTGCGAATCACCCCTACCGACGGGTCGCTAAACTCGCTACTGCTTCAAGGCCGGTTCACCCATAGTTGAATCTGTTGGAGTATAATGTCCGACTCTCTCTCTAAGATAGGTTTTTTGGTTGCATTGGCTAAAGCATGCACTTCTACATGGTATCAGAGCCAAGAGGTCTTGATTTCAAGATCCGGCTGGCGCAATTAAATTGTAGCCCACTTTCGGTCCATGTTTAGGTTTGAGGGAGCCACACGTGAGGGGGAGTGTTGACGTATAAATGTGTTGCCTAGTCTCTTCCTTAGATCGGTCTGATGGATGAACTGGTTAGGTGCATAAACTTACAACCAATAGGTTCAGGGTTCAAAACCCAGTAAACATAATTGCGGCCTGCCCCTGCTTCCTCTGCCCACATTATATAGCTCCAAACGAGCATAGACGTGAGGGGAAGTGTTGGAGTATAATGTCCGGCCCTCTCTCTAAGATCGGTCTTTTGGTTGCATTGGCTAGAGTATGCACTTCTACAGAATCGCCGTCGCACTGTCCTACAGATCTTGATTAAAAAACAAACATGCGGGGACAGTAAATCAGTAAAGAGAAAGCATGCACTCACATCATCAATGTGGCATACGCATGCACATCCAGAGAGATGGATGGGACAGAGCACCTGTGTGCATGCAGATAGGTGGGGGAGGAGAACGTGGGCACAACGACACAACGGCTCTAATATCGCAACTACGCGACGTTTCTTCTATAGCAACTAGATGACGCCCCGCGCGTTGCTGCGGGATTTTGTCGTGGACTTTGAAGTAACATTCGTGTATCAAAGAATAAAATAATTTATCAATAATTGGGTAGTGTTCACAAATAGGTAATTATTTAAAAAATTGGTGGTATAAATATGCACTGCATGAAAAACTATCAGCAGGCTGTAGCATGAATCATATTCCTAGCATGAACTATTTGTTGTTGTTTACAGATTTTCCTTCTTCAGTTACCGCAAGATGGATATATGGGGTCCCGCTCTTTTCACACTCGATGTATCCAATGGAAGAGAATAGATGACCAACAGATTGGGTTCGCAGTGTGTTTAGGTGCAGACTCACGTTTGAGAGCCATAAACTTCAGTTCTTTTGTGATCTTCATCTTTGCGATAGCATCTGTGTATCTCTTAAGCTTCTCCTATTGAAACGGCAAAAGAACATGCCAGAATATTGTTTGAATATGGTGGCGTTCTGGGGAAGATATGTGTATATTGTCAATGAGGGTAAAAAGTGAAATGAATATAATATAAGAAACCAATTTTCAGTTGGCGTGCCTGTTGCATTAATTGCCCATTCGTACTTGACGTTCTGGGGTCATTTTGCTACATAGTGTTGCTTAGTGATAGTACTTACAAATTGTTTGTCGGAACACCAAACCTCCTGAAATTGATTGGTTATGCTTAGTCACAGTAATGCTAACGTCTTTGTACTTTGTAACTTTATCTCTACATACAATATGAAATATTCTATAAATTAAATAGCGTATATATGGTTCCAGGTATATAATCAAGGAACCAGTTGAGGTGCCAACATGCTTTTCATTTTTTCTTCTCTTCAATAAAATCTAGTGGCTGAACTAAAAGTTCACTTGTCCAAATCCTCAAATGCTACACTACTGTTTCTACCATATGTTAGCACTATTGCGGCCATGTCAAGGACACACCTGCATCATGTCATCTTAAAGTTTTAGGAAATGTATAATTCACTTTTGGTATTATTAAATATTAATCTTATATAGTTCAATGTCCGAAGAGACGTATGTCCAGAGAAGTTGTTATATGGTGCCAGTTCTACATGAGGTTTAAGAGGGCCACCCAGGAGGGGGGCCACTGAAACTAAATAAGGGGGAAAATACGGATGAAAACAATAGAAGGTATTCTAAATAATTAATTTAAGAGATGAGAGATTGCATACCAAGGTGAGTAGCAAGAGATCTGTGAATCAATGAAGCGAGTGCGAGCAACAACAAACTTTTCTGGATCATCAAACTGAAGAAAGAAAGTTTAAGCATGATAGCAGATCCATATCTGCATAAACCATGAGTACTTATTTTTTATGGATGAATACCTCTTGTCATAATATGATACAATACTCACAGATTCATGGATAGCAACCCCAAGTGATGGATTATATGAAACATTAACCTAGCGAAGTAACACTTGAAAGCATAATCTTTTTTTTACCCAAAGGGCATAACATTCGAGTGTGTTTGTACAATGGAATGCGAAAAATATCTTCTGATGTTTCCTTGCTTACTTCCTACCATGTATTTGATTTGTTGTCTATACTCCATAGATCTTCTCTAAGGAACACATACCAAGACGTGTATAATGGGTAAATAAAGCACAATCTTTGTCGGTCAAACTAAATGAAATATAACATTCAATATGACTAAATGTATATGGCCAAAGCCAACAAATCTGCATATGGCTAACTGTTCATTGGCTGGACTACTGAAGCAATGAACTTTTCTAAAGAGGAGAGCCTGCATAACAATGGAGTAGCAAGAGACCTGTCAGATCGAGCACCTTTGGTTCCGATGCACAAGCTGTAAGATTCAAAAGCATAGTCTCGGTGATAGGAAAAATTCGGGGTGACTGAGAATATGGAGCATCACCTACCAGAGTGGAGGACGCCAGGCCGGTTTCGAGAGTAGGACGCGAAGAGATGATGGCACTGCAGGCATCCTTTTAAAGACGAAGGCATCCACTGCCCCCGGTGATTTTGGGGGGGGGGGGGGGAATGAGAGGCGATAAATACTGCGGTTTTTTGTGCATTTGTGGCTGCCGTTTCAAGGGGGCGAGTGGAAGAGAGCGCGGCGGCTGCGGACAGAAGAGAGAGCGGCGGCGGTGAGCGGAAGAGAAGACGAAGGTTGGGCGTCGTATTGTGATTAGTTTTTTTTTGAGAAGATATGTCGGTTTTACATGGGCCAGAACGAACGACCAACCAAGCCAGCCACGGCCTGATTTTTACATGGGCTAGCATCAAGCTAGCTACTCACTCCGTTCCGAATTACTTGTCTTAGATTTGTCTAGATACGGATGTATCTAGCATTAAAATGAGTCTAGATACATCCATATCTAGACAAATTCAAGACAAGTAATTTAGAACGGAGGGAGTAGATGGGCACGTCTATTCCAGTTAAAAAAGTCTAGATGGCACGTCGTGAGGTGTAGTTGCAACTTGGGCTGCCGATTATACCGTGCACACGCGCTATGGAAGAGCGTGGGACGGGAGCGGTCCCTGGTCCGTTCTGCATGCTGGTAACGGCAAGATGACATGTCATCATGCATGTTAAGAATTAGACTCATGTGAATGTTGATGTGGCATGAAGCTGACGTGGACAATGTGCATGTGGAGAGAATAGGGAGAAGTGGGAAGCAACTTTTTAAGAATGGTAGATACAAGAGTAAGGCAGTCTGATTTTTGTTATTCCCCCACCTTCCTTGGTAGGCGGGCTGAGCAAAAAGGGTACTAGTGCTCCAACTGCTAGTCTAAGTCATTTGACCAGTCTAAGTGAACATCAGGTGCTATCCTCTTTATATATTTTATCAGCACATATTATTCGAGAACAGTTACTCTGGTCTGTGATTTTTTTCGCAGGACTATATTTCATTACAAAGGTGTCGCAAGGGGGCGTGCGCCAATATTATTTTTGCACTAGCGCTTGTATGTGCCATATTGCCGGATGGATACGTGCGCAAGTCGCCACCCCCGCTACATCAACACACACGGCTGACTTGTCATCCACACTCGCGACCGACTCGCCCGCGTCCGTGCCATTTCCAACGTCGCGACCGACTCTCTCGCCCGTCCGCGTCGGCTTACAACGCCGCGACCGGTTCATCTGTCTGTTCCCGCGGCTGACTCGGCCGTGATTGATTTCAGCTTCACCGTCATGATCATCAACTCCGTGGTGGATGACTATTGGCCTAACATCTCAGGTGAAATCCATCCAGTATTTTTTATTACATATTGCTTTCTTTAAAAAAGAGCAATTACTCTGGCTTGCAAGTTCTCCAATGCAGGACAAGTTATCTACTGCGAAAGAGACTATTGTATCATTGAGCTATTGAAAGACTTATACGGGTTTATATCACGGTCAAATATGGAGAGTCTCGAGCTAATTCCTCGAGTAGTCTTAAGACTCATGGGCTATGATGACATGATTCAGTAAATGTTGCCAGTTTGAGCAGATTCAAGAACTCCGGGTCATTGGAGGGAAGATAACCCGGTCCCGGAGGCTACCGCCATATTGGTGAAAATTTAAAGGCCGTCGGAAAATTTCTGGCTTAAAAAGAAGGATTCCGGTTTAAAAACCGGCTCAAGGGAAAGTTGTCTCCCACAAAGCTTTGAAGCTCTCAATATCCGGTTTAAGAATTTCCGGTTCAAAAAGAATTAATCTCTCGCAAGTTCGAGTTCTCAGAAAAATTAAAGGGACCAAAGAGAGTCTGTTGCAAAAGCACAACTCAAACATATGTGCCCATTGAGCACAACTTAAAAATATTGCTTGGGGGCTCTTTGTTCTAAAGGACAAGAGTTTTTATGACCCTTGTAATAGGCTTAAAAGCCAGTCTTGGAAGCCAGGTGTATTCACCTAAAACCCCGGGTTATCCTGCCTTTTTAAGTCTGCCACTCCACCCAGGTAATCCTGGAACGACCCGCCGTACTTTTGACAAGTCAATCTTATACAGATCCTGAACTTGTCAAAGTTAAAACGACGATTGGTTGTGTGAGGTCCGACTTATAAGGTTTAAAAGGTTTAACTCCGCAGTTGTGCGGCCCATGAAAGAACTTGAGATTTAGGCTTGGCGGCCTATGAAAGCCTTGTTTTTTCTGATATATTCTTTCTATTCGAACATTTTTTGGGTTCATCTTTGTACCATATTGACATATGGTTTTCACAATTCAGGCCCTGTAGCCTTAACAATATGAGTCATAATTGAGCATATTGGGTAAATAACCCGCCCTGATAGCAGACTATAAGTTTCCAGGATATCTTTGCCTTGAGCAATCAAAATCATGATATTGCATGCCTACAGGTCAATACCCACAACGGATTATATTATTCAAATCTTGAATAGCCAACATGGCTGGATTTTTATTATGGTTATCAATAACCAGTATTATGATTGAGGTTTTCAAAGTCGCTTTAGCGCAATGGCTATTATTTTATCAATGGATATGATTTATTCTACAATGAAAGGAATAGTCCCGAGTCGCTGCAGGCTTACGACCCGACACTTGGGGGCTACATTATTCAAGTTGAGATCACATCAAATATGCATGTCCCATGTCACCGCCAGCATGCACCATGGCACTTGGGGGCTAATGCAAGGTCATTTTTACTTGCCTTATTGAAGATCCGACTCATCACATCGTAATGAGCCGGCCCTAAGGGGCTACCAATTGCTCCTGTCAAAAATTCAAGGTACACAAGCCTTAATCCATTATATTGAAAGGTCTACTACTCAGTTGGTAGAGTACAAAGATTTTAACCTTATGGACATGGGTTCAAGCCCCATGGTGAGGGTTACATCATATGACATTATTTTCAATGAAGTATATATAAAGTCCCAACTTAGTATTATCTTACTAAGCTGGCCCTTGGGGGCTACACATTGCTGCTTGAATCTACATGATCATACATACAAAGTCCCTATTCATTATTGCATAATGACCCGGCCCTTGGGGGCTACACTGGTTAAAGTTTTTATGAGCATAAGGCAATTTCAAGTCCCAGGTTGCTGCAAGCATGACAACCCGGCACTTGGGGGCTACATATGTGGAATACTCAGTTCTGACTAGTGATTGAGATGAACAACATGGAATTCTTCAAAGTGGTAATATTTGTATTGAAGCAAGACTTAAGTCATCACTTTGCTCTATTCAAGACTTGGGGGCTACATGTAATATGGATATGAGGGAGAGAAATCTTCAAAATTCTCAGTTTTGACCCGGCGTCAGCAACAATTATGACTCGGCATCATCTGTTTACATCTTCAAGCCGGCTGAAGAATCAGATGAGTATTTCAAGGACCAATATTTTTTAAGCATTGGAAGCTGAGTCAAATGAATTATTCTTCACAAATTTTCTCTGTGAGAAACCAACGTCAGCAAATTGATTATGAAGCTGGCCTGTTAACCCGGATTTTCTAGAAGAAGGAAATGATAAGGAATTAAGGATGATTAGGTGCCGGCTTACAAGAATATTCAACCCGGAGCATAACCTGTCAAATTTGTTCTTGAGTTATTTTGCAGGATCAGTTTAGCATGGATAAATCCAAATTTGTAGCGATCCGACCTCATGTAGTCAAATCTCTGTGTATAAGTGTCATCCCTGGATTGGTAATGCTGACACACACTGTACTTGAAGGATTTATAATAGAGTTGCAATCACACACTTATTATATCAAATATCTCAAAAGAGAACTTATTACAATAAATATGGCTTAAGGCCATCTAAATAAGATAACAGCGGAAGACTTGGAAGATAAAGTGAGTCCATCAACTCCAACGGCATAGCTGAGTGCACGACAACGACCTAGCGCACCTTACTCTTCGTCTGAAAAGTCTGCAACATGATACATTGCAGCCCGAAATGGATCAGCACATGGAGTATGCTGGCAATGTAACACAGTAGAGTAATGAACAAAATAAATGCTATCACTACATGCATATATGGCTGGTGGAGGCTCTATGGTTATAATGTTCTGTGAAAAGCCAATTTTTCCCTACAACAAAGGAATATATTTTATTTAACTATCATGGTAGTTGATAAACATTGAGAATGGTAAATCCCCATCTCAGTCCCAATTAAAAAGTAATTAACAACCCAACAGATTATTTAAGAGTGATGAGATCAACATGATAATTCAAGAACCAGATACTCAAGATTGTCCATAACCGGGGACACGGCTAACGATGATTAGTTTGTACACTCTGCAGAGGTTTGCGCACTTTTTCCCACAAGACTTGATCTCCTCTGGTGGATTTCTCGCACTACATGGTGTTTGAGAAATGGATGACCGAGACACGGTCTTTCAGAAACACTAACTCTTTACTCTGGGTGGACAATTACACCTACTTTCCCCTACATCTGCTAGCCCACTGTGACGCCCCCGATTCAATCGTACACTAATCATACACGCAAACATGTACGATCAAGATCAGGGACTCATGGGAAGATATCACAACACAACTCTACAAATAAAATAAGTCATACAAGCATCATATTACAAGTCAGGGGCCTCGAGGGCTCGAATACAAGAGCTCGATCATAGACAAGTCAGCGGAAGCATCAATATCTGAGTACAGACATAAGTTAAACAAGTTGCCATAAGATGTCTAGCACAAACTGGGATACAGATCGAAAGAGGCGCATCCCTCCTACCTCGGATCCTCCTAAACTACTCCTGGTCATCGTCAGCGGCCTGCACGTAGTAGTAGGCCCCTCCAGAGTAGTAGGAGTCATCATCGACGGTGGCGTCTGGCTCCTGGACTCCATCGTCTAGTCGCAGCAATCGGGTATAGGAAGGGGGAAAAGGGGAGCAAAGCAACCGTGAGTACTCATCCAAAGTACTCGCAAGCAAGGAGCTACACTACATATGTATGCATTGGTATCAAATGGAAAAGGTGTATCATATGTGGACTGAACTGCAGAATGCCAGAATAAGAGGGGGATAGCTAGTCCTGTCGAAGACTACGCTTCTGGCCACCTCCATCTTGCAGCATGTAGAAGAGAGTAGAAGGTAAGTTCACCAAGTAGCATCGTGTAGCATAATCCTACCCGGCAATCCTCTCCTCGTCGCCTTGTTAGAGAGCGATCACCGAGTTGTATCTGGCACTCTGAAGGGTGTGTTTTATTAAGTAACCGGTTCTAGTTGTCATAAGGTCAAGGTACAACTCCAAGTCGTCCTGTTACCGAAGATCACAGCTATTCGAATAGATTAACTTCCCTGCAGGGGTGCACCACATTTCCCAACACGCTCGATCCCCTTTGTCCGAACACACTTTTCTGGGTCATGCCCGGCCTCGAAAGATCAACATGTCGCAGTCCCACCTAGGCACAACAGAGAGGTCAGCACGTCGGTCTAAATCCTATGGCGCAGGGGTCTAGGCCCATCGCCCATTGCACACCTGCACGTTGCGTACGCGGCCGGTGAGCAGACCTAGCCTCCCTTATACAAGAGCAGGCGTTCCAGTCCAACCCGGCGCACGCCGCTCAGTCGCTGACGTCAAGAAGGCTTCGACTGATACCACGACATCGAGTGCCCATAACCGTTCCCACGTAGTTGGTTAGTGCGTATAGGCCATTGGCCAGACTTAGATCAAATACCAAGATCTCGTTAAGCGTGTTATTTTGAAATAACCACGGACGCCGACCAGGGCCAGGCCCACCTCTCTCCTAGGTGGTCTCAACCTGCCATGTTGCTCTGCCACAGTGTAACAGTCGGGGGCCTTCGGGAACCCAGGCCCACCTCTATCGGGATGGAGCCACCTGCCCCTTCAGCCCCCAAGATCGGAATCACTTGCGGGTACTCAACAAGCCGACCCAACTTTAGTCACCACCTGTATATGTAAGTATATACCCGTGATCACCTCCCGAGTGATCACGGCCCGATAGTATAGCATGGCAGGCGGACTAGAATGTAGGGCCACTGATGAAGTACTAGCAACCTATACTAAGCATGTAGGATTGCATGTAAGGTATCAACAGTTGTAGCAACAATGACAGGCTATGCAACAGAATAGGATTAACGGAAAGCAGAAACATCCTACACTACTCTAATGCAAGTAGTAGAGAGAGAATAGGCGATATTTGGTGATCAGGGGGGGCTTGCCTGGTTGCTTTGGCAAGAAGGAGGCGTCATCAACACCGTAGTCGTACTGGGTAGCAGCGGCGGCATCAGTCTCGCAGTCTATCGGAGAGAAAAGGGGGAATAAACAATGAATACAATGCAAACAGATGCATATCGATGCATGACATGAAAAGTAGCGGTGCTAGGGGTGCCCTAATGCGGTATGAGGTGATACTGGTGAAGGGGGGAAACATCCAGGAAAATATCCTCGGTGTTTCACGTTTCTGGACAAATGAATCAGAGGGGGAAAGTTGCGTGTTCGCTATGCTAGGGATGCGTGGCGGACGAACGGGCTGCGTATCCGGATTCGTCTCGTCGTTCTGAGCAACTTTCGTGTACAAATTTTTTGCAACCAAACTACGGTTTATTTTATATTGATTTTAAAAGATTTAAATCAATTTTAGCATTTATTTAATTAATTTAATTCAACATTATTCAGAACAGTGCACGCTGACGTCAGCATGACGTGAGCAATCAACAGGGTTGACTGGTCAACCTGACCATTGGGTCCCACTGGTCAGTGACACATTTTGATTATCCAATTTTAATTAACCTGATCAGAATTAATTAGGGGTGGGCCCCACTTTCATTGACTATTTAATTAGCTAATTAACTAATTAGGTTAATTAGATAACTAATGTTTAATTAGTTTAATTAATCAAAATTAATTCTTTATTAATTAATTAATTATTTTTATTAATATTTATTTATTTATTTATTTTTATTATATATTTTTAATTCCTTTTTTAAACATTCTCAGGGGCTGGGCCCCTCATGTCATGGGCCTAGAGGCCAAACAGGCACAGGCAAATGGGTACTAGCCCGCGAGCATAGCGGGGCGAGGCTGGCGGGGCTCTGCCCGAGCAGGCACACGCCCAGGGGCATGCGGGCCGCCGGAGCAGGAGGGAGGCCGGTGGCCTGGGGCTGGCGGTGTGGGGCTGGGCGCGGCCACAGCAGGACGGGGAGGCAGCGGGCAGAGGAAGCTCGAGCGGCGCTGGGGCAGCAGTCGGTAGCGCCAACGCAACAGAGAAGAAGCAGCGGCGGTGATGGCTGTGGCTGCAGGGGAGCGCCAAGGCGAGGTGCGTGGCACACAGGCCAGTAGCGGAGCGGGAGCCATGGCGGGGCAAGCGGTTGGGCGCAGCCGGGCGCGGTCATAGGCGGCAGCAGCGCAGGCGGTCGGCGGCGCTGGTGGAGCAGAGCAGAGCAGCACGACTGCAGCGGGACGGACGCGATGCGCGGGGAGGAGGGCGCGGGCAGGTGCGGTCGTGGGGGCGCGCGGTCAGCGGCTGGTGGGCACGAGCAGAGAGCAGCCTGGGGCGCGAGGGCAGGGACGCGACGGCACGAGCAGAGGTGAGTGGGGAGGAGCAGCGCGTGCGGGCGGCAGAGGCAAGGCACTGAGCGCAACGATGGCACGCGGTGAGTGGCTGCGGGTGCGGCCATCGGGGCTGCACGGCGCCGAGTGCAGCGGCGGAGCGAGTGAGCCACGGGCGCGCGGGGGGGGGGGGGACGAAGCACGCGTGCATCGGGTGCGACTGGGGTTGGTTTCCGCGGGACGCGGCGCGAGGAGCTCGCCGTCGGGCATGCGGGCGAGGGGAAGGAGGAGGCCGAGGGCCTCACAGTGGTTGTAGGGTTCGGGGCAGTGGGGTGCGGGGAGGAAGTCGGGGACGACGTGCGTGGCGGAGAGGAGCAGTCTGGCGAGGAGGAGGCACCGGCGACATGGTCGTGCGGCGAGGGCGAGGCGGCATCGGGCGGCTAGCGGCGGCCGGTTCCTCTCCTCGATCTCGATCCAATCGGGGGAGAGGCGGGGATATTTTGCGGGGAGTGGGGGTGTCGGTGGTTGACTGGGTGGGAGTGGGGGTGGGCCTTGGCCCAGTTGGGCAGGCCAACTGGGCTGGAGCCCAGTGGGGGGGGGTGCTTCCTTTTTGCTTTTTTGTTAGTTTTGTTTTTCTCTTTTGTATTTTCTTTTCTTTTTATTTATTTACTTTTCTGTTTAAAATCATTTTAAATTATTTAGGCATTTTAACAAAATGTGTTTACTACACCATATTTATCTATGTAATATTTAGTACAAATCGAACATTTTTATTTTAATGTTTGAAAACTTTTATTATTTATCAAACTTTGAATTTGAATTTTGGACCGGTTTTGAACTAACGATAGATTAGCAACAGTAACCATGGTGATGTGTCCCCATTAGCGTGGGATTACTGCAGCTTGATTACCCGGGTGTTACAAAACTTCTCCACTACAAGAAATCTCATCCCGAGATTTAGGAGGTAGAAGGAAATAGTGCGGGGTATTCATCACGCAGGCGGTCCTCGCGTTCCCAAGTGGCTTCATCTTCAAAGTGATGCGACTATTGGACCTTGAGGAACTTGATCGCTTCCTGACGTGTGCGGTGTTCAGCTTGGTCGAGAATGCGGACCAGATGCTCTTTATAGGAGAGGTCCTGTTGCAATTCGAGCACTTCATGATCCACAGCTCGGATTGGATCCTTGAAGCAACGGCGAAGCTGTGACACGTGGAACACATCGTGAACTCGAGAAAGGTTGGACGGAAGCTCTAGTTGATATGCCACTTTTCCACGCCTTTCGAGAATAGTGAATGGGCCAATATAGCGAGGAGCTATCTTGCCCTTGATCCCGAAGCGGTGAGCACCCTTCATTGGTGTAACACGAAGATAAGCCTTTTTGCCAGGTTGATAGACCATGTCTTTGTGATGACGGTCATAGTGACTCTTCTGATGTGATCGAGCAGTCTTGAGATTCTCGCGAATAATGCGGACTTGTTCTTCGGCATGTTGGATAATATCCGGACCGAAGAGTGGACGTTCCCCCAGTTTCTGACCAGTTCAGAGGGGTTCTACACTTTCGTCCATATAACACTTCGAAGGGGGACATCTTCAGACTAGCTTGATAGCTATTATTATAAGAGAACTCGACATACGGAAGAGATTCCTCCCATTTCTTGCCAAAGGAAATTACACAAGCTCGAAGCATGTCTTCAAGAACTTGGTTGACACATTCAACCTGTCCTTGAGACTGAGGATGAAACACAGTACTGAACGACAGATGAGTTCCCATAGCTTCTTGGAAACTTGCCCAGAATCTTGAAGTGAATAAGCTGCCACGGTCTGAACTGATAACCAGTGGAATACCGTGAAGTGAAACAATTCTGGATATCTAGAGAGTTGCAAGCTGACTAGCAGTGATTGTTTCTTTGACCGCCAGAAAATGTGCAACTTTAGAAAGCCGGTCAATGACGACAAGAATAGCATCATTACCTTTCTGCGATTTGGGAAATCCAGTGACAAAGTCCATTTCAACATGGTCCCATTTCCATTCAGGAATAGAGATAGGTTGCAGAGTTCCAGCAGGCCTTTGATGTTCAGCTTTGATACGATGGCAAACGTCACACTCAGCAACATAACGAGCAATGTCCTGCTTCATATTAGACCACCAGAATCTCTGATGAATATCCTGATACATCTTTGTACTACCAGGATGGATGGACAGAGGCGTATCATGAGCTTCTTTCATGACCTCCTGTGTCATATCATTGTTTTTCTCTGAACATGGCACCACTAGGCGGCCTTTGAAGTACAACGCGCCATCATCGGCGATAGTGAAGAATGAGGGCTTTCCTTCTGCTAGATGGCGTTAATCTTGTGGGATTGAGAGTCATATCCCTGAATTCTCTTGATGGAGTCCAAGAGATCTGGTTCGACAGCCAGGGTATTGAGGGAACCCTGGGAAACAACATGAAGGTTCATCTTTTGAAACTCCTCAGGAGGGGGAGCGAGTGCACCGGGGGAACAATATGGAGGTTCAGCTTTTTGAATTCTTCAACAAGCGAGGGCTGAACTTTGCGAACCTTGAGGTGGTTACAGTAAGACTTGCGGCTCAAGGCATCAGCCATTACATTATCCTTGCCTGGGGTATAGGATATACCCACGTCAAAGTCTGCAACAGTCTCCATCCATCTCTGCTGACGGAGGTTCAAGTCTGGTTGAGTAAATAGATACTTCAGACTATGGTGGTCGGTGAAGATCTCACAATGATTACCGAGAAGGTAATGTCGCCACTACTTTAGAGCATGAATGACAGCAACAAGCTCGAGGTCATGAACTGGGTAGTTTTCTTCGTGAGGGTGCAGTTGACGAGAGGCATAAGCAATCACTCTGCACTCTTGCATTAGGACACAGCCTAATCCTTGACAGGAAGCGTCGCAGTAAATGACGAAGTCCTTCTTAGTATTAGGTGGAGCAAGCACTGGGGCAGAAGTCAACTTGTCTTTGAGTGCCTGGAAACTTTCCTAACACTTGTCTGTCCATTGGAACTTGACGCCCTTATGCAACAGATTGGTCAGAGGCCTAGTGATCTTGGAGAAGTTCTCGACGAATCAACGGCAATAGCTGGCGAGACCGAGAAAACTTCGGACTTTCTTGACATTCTTCGGAGGAGTCCAATCGAGAATAGCCTGAACTTGTTCAGGGTTGACGGCAATACCATCCTTAGAGATGACATGCCCAAGATAGGTTACTTCGGGGAGCCAGAATTCACACTTGGAATACTTAGCATAGAGTTGATGCTCTCGAAGCTTCTCCAGCACAAGACGAAGATGTTAAGCATGTTCTTCCTTGCTCTTGGAAAATACAAGGATATCATCCAAATAAACCATGACGAACTTGTCGAGGTAATCCATGAATATATAGTTCATCAGACGAGAGAAGGTGGCGGGAGCATTTGTTAAGTCGAATGACATGATGGTGTACTCGTATGATCCATACCGAGTCACGAAGGCGGTCTTTGGGATATCCTCTTTAGGAACACGGGTCTGGTGGTAACCCAACCTCAAGTCGAGTTTGGAGAACACTGATGAACCAACTAGTTGATCATAAAGATCATTGATTCGAGGAACAAGATATTTATTCTAAATGGTAGCTTGGTTTATAGGACGGTAGTCTTGGACTAATCAGTTTGTTCCATCCTTCTTCTTAACAAAGAGAGAAGGTGCTCCCCAAGGAGAGCAACTAGGGCAAATGAAACCTTTGCTAAGAGATTTGTCGATTTCCTCCTTAAGCTTAACGAGTTCATGCGGCGGCATCTTGTAGGGTCGTTTGGCTATAGGAGTGGTGCCTGGTTTCAAGTCGATGATGAATTCGACAGCTCTAGCAGGGGGAATCCATGGAAGTTCTTCCGGAAAGATGTCTTGGAATTCATGAACGATGGGAATGTTTTCAATGCCCTCGAGTGGTGCAGCGTTCAATGCATTCAAGGCATAAAGTCGTGCCTCGGCATTCTGAACTAGATGAGCTTGGTAAGTAATTATTTCATCAGAAGGGTGTAGCAGATGGACGGTCTTAGTGGCGAAAACTATAGAAGCAGTATGCGCTTTCAACCAATCCATCCCCAGAATGAGGTCGATGTTAGACGACTTCAGGATAATGGGAGAGGCATAGAATTCCAGCCCTTCGATTTCCACGGGGACGTTGATGCCAACCATGGAGGTTTGACATTGTCCCACGGGGGTTTTTACCAGTACCGAAGTGTCCATCTCCTCACATTTAACGTTGTGCTTGTATGCAAAATCTTCTGACATGAATGAATGTGATGCTCCTGAATCGAATAAAACAGATGCAGGTACTGAATTTACGAGGAGTGTACCCATCACGGTAGCAAGCTGATCTTGAGCTTCATTAAGATCAACGTGGTTGGCATGAACACGACCATAAGACCTGGCATTGGTGTTGCGAGGCTGGTTGCTTCCACGGCCAGCTGCAGGGAGGGCCAGTTGATTCTGGTTCTGGTTGCATTCCCTAACATGGTGTCCTGGTTGACCACACCTGAAGCACAGACCATTACTGGGAGTGGGAACAGGAGCTCGGGGTGGTGGAGCTGGAAGTCTTGGCTGCCTAGTTGGTGGGGGAGGCAGACACAGTGCAACATAGGACTGTCTTGGAGCAGGTGCAGTTGGCTGGTACATGCTGTTGGGAATCCATATCCTACGCTTCTGCGAGGACGGGCCCAAAGATGAGCCCATGTCACGGTTGCGCCTATGAGAGCTCTGGTGTTCCTGCAGACCAGTTTCGACATTGATGGCCTTGTTTACCAAGGTGGCGAAATCAGCAAAGTCATGCACTAGAAGTGCGAGCTTGATGTCATCTTGAAGGCCATCACGGAACTTCTCCTGTCTGCGTGCATCAGTTGCAATGTATTCTTCAGCATAGCGGGATAAATCCAAAAACTCCCGCTGATAAGCTTCCACAGTTTTGTTGCCTTGGGTGAGGTTGTGGAACTCACGCTTCTTCCGGTCCATGACTCCCTGAGGAATGAAGCGGGCACGGAAAGCAGCTTGGAAGTCTGGCCAGGTGATGATTGTTCCAACTGGCCGAGTACGCCTGTGGCTGTCCCACCATTGAGCAGCGGGTCCTTTCAGGAAGAAGGAAGCAAAGGTGACATAGCTGGTAGGGGCTACATCAACAGACTCCATCTCATAGGTGATGTCACGGAGCCAGTCATCAGCATCCAGAGGCTAAGTTGAGCTGCGGTACACCGTTGGGTTGAGGCGCATGAAATCATGCAGAGTCACCTGGGCTGGCCGCTGGTTCATATTGGGGCGAGGAAACTATGCCATAATATTCTCCATGAACTAGCGATTCAGCTCAAACTGTTGCATCATCCCAGCCATGTACTCAGGCGGTGGTGGGGGATGGCCACCACGACCACGACCATCTGGTCTAACCATCGTGCTAATATATAACAGGGGTAGTTCAGCATTGAGAAATTGCAAGGACAAGAATCATTCATGATGAAACATGCATAATGAAAGGAACACGATAGATACTACATAGTAGTTGGCATATCTTACAAACGAGATCATGCATAGAGTTCGGTACACAGAGTTCAGTACATAGCCTAAGAACATCATAGGCGACACGCAGGCTCGCGGTGAATGCATCTAACACTAATAAGCAAGCCTACATCAGTCCCAGGAGGAACTGTGGAGGTAGGTGTAGCCTGACAGCTGGTAGTGACGCGACGGGAAGTCCTCCACATGAGTAGCCTGGAGTCCACGGATACTCTAGTGTAGAACCCGACGTGCAGGTGGCAGAAGAGGGCCAAGTGCAGGAGAGTAGCCTCCCACATCTGGCCAGCCGACGCCCTGGGGCATCACGGTCCTGGCAGGGTAGATCACAGAACGCGATAGATCACCAGATCAGACAGAGGGGCGCAACAACGTCAGAGTACAGTACAGGTGCTGATGGGTGGTGTACAACTCGTGGCGAAGAGCTCGGTTAGCTCTATCCAGCCCATCAGCATGCAGAACCAGGTTCTGATGGTAGAAGGGCTCTCAGGTGACAGTGGAGTAGGCAGCAGTGTAGTATCCCTCCGCACCAACATCGGATGCGATAGCAATGTGCCTTAAAGGGGAGGTGTCCAACTCCCGATACTCTCCACGAAGACGTGTCAGAGCAGCATAAGCAGCATCGTGGACCACCATGTCGATAGTCACTCCAACACCATGAGCAGTGTACAGCACGATAGTGGAGTCATACTCCCAAGAGTAGAGGTGGACGATGGCACGATACTGCTCCTGGTTAAAGTCCTGATACTCCTCGTAGACAGTGTACTCAGGGTGCCAGCGATAACTTAGATAGGTCATCATCTCAACCAACACAACAGGTGATCCTGAGGCACCAATGGCCGTCGTGTGGCGCACGACCTATCTCGTGGGTTCCATCTAAAAACAAAGATGTTTATAAGGAGTCAAATGACAGTGTGGATAATGTTCAAATACTACTCTAAAGAATAACTAGGGCTTATCCAACTTTGGGGTGAACGTGGTCACGAGATCCTAATGTTAGAGTTAGTAAAATCGTTTAACCCGAGTAGAAGAGAGTTCAAAGTCCCAGAGTAAGGATCAAGAGTAAAAGATCCTAATACCACCCAAATGGTGACATGGGCCCATAGGACACACAACCATGTTAGTAAAAGTTTTGTAATGTCTAGTCTCGACTTCGGCCAAGGAGTGTGGAAGGGGGATTCCTACAGGCAGTCAGCTCTGATACCAACTTATGACGCCCCTGATTCAATCGTACACTAATCATACACGCAAACGTGTACGATCAGGATCAGAGACTCACGGGAAGATATCACAACACAACTCTACAAATAAAATAAGTCATACAAGCATCATATTACAAGCCAAGGGCCTCGAGGGCTCGAATACAAGAGCTCGATCATAGACAAGTCAGCGGAAGCAACAATATCTGAGTACAGACATAAGTTAAAGAAGTTGCCATAACATGGCTAGCACAAACTGGGATACATATCGAAAGAGGCGCAGGCCTCCTGCCTGGGATCCTCCTAAAATACTCCTGGTCGTTGTCAGCGGCCTGCACATAGTAGTAGGACCCTCCAGAGTAGTAGGAGTCGTCGTCGATGGTGGCGTCTAGCTCCTGGACTCCATCGTCTGGTCGCAACAATCGGGTATAGGAAGGGGGAAAAGGGGAGCAAAGCAACCGTGAGTACTCATCCAAAGTACTCGCAAGCAAGGAGCTACACTACATATGTATGCATTGGTATCAAATGGAAAAGGGGTATCATATGTGGACTGAACTGCAGAATGCCGGAATAAGCGGGGGATAGCTAGTCCTGTCGAAGACTACGCTTCTGGCCACCTCCATCTTGGAGCATGTAGAAGAGAGTAGAAGGTAAGTTCACCAAGTAGCATCGTGTAGCATAATCCTACCCGGCAATCCTCTCCTCATCGCCCTGTTAGAGAGCGATCACCGAGTTGTATCTGGCACTTGGAAGGGTGTGTTTTATTAAGTAACCGGTTCTAGTTGTCATAAGGTCAAGGTACAACTCCAAGTCGTCCTGTTACCGAAGATCACGACTATTCGAATAGATTAACTTCCCTGCAGGGGTGCACCACATTTCCCAACACGCTCGATCCCCTTTGTTCGGACACACTTTTCTGGGTCATGCCCGGCCTCGAAAGATCAACACGTCGCAGTCCCACCTAGGCACAACAGAGAGGTCAGCACACCGGTCTAAATCCTATGGCGCAGGGGTCTGGGCCCATCGCCCATTGCACACCTGCATGTTGCGTACGCGGCCGGTGAGCAGACCTAGCCTCCCTTATACAAGAGC
This sequence comes from Triticum aestivum, assembly GCF_018294505.1. Taxonomy (NCBI): domain Eukaryota; kingdom Viridiplantae; phylum Streptophyta; class Magnoliopsida; order Poales; family Poaceae; genus Triticum; species Triticum aestivum. The sequence continues at coordinate 91,040,425 of NC_057809.1, forward strand.
AGGCGTTCCAGTCCAACCCGGTGCGCGCCGCTCAGTCGCTGACGTCAAGAAGGCTTCGGCTGATACCACGACGTCAAGTGCCCATAACTGTTCCCGCGTAGTTGGTTAGTGCGTATAGGCCAGTGGCCAGACTCAGATCAAATACCAAGATCTTGTTAAGCGTGTTATTTTGAAATAACCGCGGATGCCGACCAGGGCCAGGCCCACCTCTCTCCTAGGTGGTCTCAACCTTCCCTGTCGCTCCGCCACAGTGTAACAGTCGGGGGCCTTCGGGAACCCAGGCCCACCTCTACCGGGATGGAGCCACCTGCCCCTTCAGCCCCCAACATCGGAATCACTTGCGGGTACTCAACGAGCCGACCCGACTTTAGTCACCACCTGTATAGTATGTATATATGTAAGTATATACCCGTGATCACCTCCCGAGTGATCACAGCCCGATAGTATAGCATGGCAGACGGACTAGAATGTAGGGCCACTGATGAAGTACTAGCAACCTATACTAAGCATGTAGGATTGCAGGTAAGGTATCAATAGTTGTAGCAACAATGACAGGCTATGCAACAGAATAGGATTAACGGAAAGCAGTAACATGCTACACTACTCTAATGCAAGCAGTAGAGAGAGAATAGGCGATATCTGGTGATCAAGGGGGGGGGCTTGCCTGGTTGCTCTGGCAAGAAGGAGGGGTCATCAACACCGTAGTCGTATTGGGTAGCAGCGGCGACGTCAGTCTCATAGTCTATCTAGAGAAGAGGGGGAAGAAACAATGAATACAATGCAAACAGATGCATATCGATGCATGACATGACAAGTAGCGGTGCTAGGGGTGCCCTAATGCGGTATGAGGTGATACTGGTGATTGGGGGAAACATCCAGGAAAATATCCCCGGTGTTTCGCGTTTCCGGACAAATGAATCGGAGGGGGAAAGTTACGTGTTTGCTATACTAGGGATGCGTGGCGGACGAACGGGCTGCGTATCCGGATTCGTCTCGTCGTTCTGAGCAACTTTAATCTATATCTATCTATCTATCTATCTATCTATCTATCTATACCTATACTAATTATAGACTCCCAAGAAATTCCCATGTTAATTAGATTTTATGGGCCATTAATCTGGTGGGACCGAATTATAACGGTGTAGATTAATTATAATACCCTTGGCAAAAAAGCACTCCAAAGGCCCACATATTGCTTTCACCGTCATATGAATAGAAGTAAAAACCTCTTAACTCAACTTATCCACGACTGCACGTCTAATTTGAAAGAGAAACTGCTAACTCAATCTATCTATAACTAACCCCTCAAAAAAAATAACTCCACGACCTATCTATAACTCCACGGCCTCTTCCAATCTTTTACGGATGGAAATTGCCTCTCTCTCTTCTGCCATGGAGTCCATCGTGCTCCCATAGGATTTCTATCGTCTCTATCAAGCTGAAGCAAGCAGGTTGGGGTACGAATTCGGTGTGCCCAAAGATCTTATTCCATCGGAAAACTGTTTTTCTCATCTCGATCAAGTTCTTCCTACCACAATAATTGCAGGTCGTCTCTCTCAAGCGGAAGTAATAAGTAGGTTGGGGCATGGATCAGGTGCGCCCAAAGATCTTATGCCATCCAAACTGTTTTCCTCATCTCGATCAGGTTCTTTCTCCTATAAATTGAGGTTGCGTCTACCATTGCCGATGGATTTTCCACCCAGAGTTGCTATGTAGGCGTACAAGGTACAACCAAACACACCTCCTCCGCAAGCTCGATAATATAAGCCAGTTTGCTTGCTGATTACCAATGTTGCAGGGCTCAGTATCAAATATTAATCCAATGTTGGAGCATGCCCAACCTCGACGATACAGCCAGGTGCTGCTTTCGGCATACAAGGCTAGCTTGATTACTTTCCAGCCGATTGGTGTTGAGAGGAGACGAAAATATATGGCTTAATTCGTGCATGTACAGAAGTGCAGGTTATTGGATCGATTCCACGGGAAGACACATGTATATGCAGCTAATCCCTTTGTTCCGCTCAGTAAAGTACATGCACAAGAGGTCACAACTTTTTTTGCCATGGAGTCGGATGTGTTTGGTTTGGTCAAACCAGCCTGTACGTGTGCGTAGTCTACAAGTACAACGAGGGAGAAATTAGTTGTGTATCTTTGGTTACCACTTGAAGGAGTTGTCGACAAAGGCCATGCAGACGATACAGCCAGGTGCTGTGTCCCGGCGATACAGATGTACAAGGCTAGCTCGATTACTTCGCAGCCGATTGGTGTTGGGACGAGACGAAAATATATGGCCGAATTCATGCATGTACAGAAGCACAGGCTGCTGGATCGATTCCATGGGGAGATACATCTATATGAAGTTAATCCCTTTGATCAGCACAGTAAAGTACACACACTAGAGGTCACAATACTATTTGCCATAGAGTGGGGCGTTCCAGGTTCAGTCAAACCAGTCTGTATGTGTGTGTACTCTACAAGTACAACCAGAGAGAACTCAGATTTGTATCTTTGGTTACCACTTGAACGAGTTGTTGACAAATTAAGGCCATGCAAAAAAGAAAGAGTTGAAAGGCATATGTATATGTATTGTGTCCAGACTCCATCTTAATCAATCACGTTTTAGTTATCCCAAGGATAAAGCTGTATATGCCTATTATTTACGGGTTTATGTAGCCTGCATCTATGACCGATTTTATTCCTGAAGGTTTTTGCATGCTATATGCACAATGATTAGATTTTGAAATTTCAAAGTTTATTTTGATCAGTGTCAGAATAAATGGTACCTCGACCATGGAGTGCTCCGGCAACCAGAGGTTTGTTATATTGCACCAGTATTTTGATATTTTTTACTGAAAGAAATGTTTGCATTATTTTTTCTGATTTATTTGCTGATAGACTGGAGCTATATTTGCTTTTGGACTGAAGTGCATGCATATACATCATCTGAAATAGTTTTAATTATTTGCTTTTGCCTTCTATATGCATGTAAAATGCACGGCTTTTGGGTAATGTTTCGTAGGGATGCATTGACTAATTGCCGCTTGATTAGGAGATGGTTATAAACTCAATTATGTGTTGATATGTTTTTGTTAGTACCACTATTAGTTTTTGAATGGGGAAACTTAGTTTTGTTTTCATGGCCCTAGCCCACACATAGTTCCTTAAGCAGAGCTTGGTTTCCTCCTTCCTTTTGATCTTACATCACATGAATCATGTCAATAAATTCTTATGCCTTTCTTAATTTCATGGGGGATAATATAATTGATATTATTGTAAGGTGGATTTTACCAATTTCGCCAGTTAGAGATGATACGCACGAACATGTTACCATTGCAGGATCCTCTTCTGCGTAGCAAACTTGATGTAGCACTGTAATTATGAGATAATAAGATTCTCAACGTACTTCTACTCCTGTGTGCCCCAGTAAGATTTCTTTAACCAAAGATAACAATTAGAAAATCACATTGGTTGTATTTCCTTAGTTATCTCAGACGTGAGTGAGGAGCTCATCTGACATATGCCAGTATTTTCATTTAGGTAGCACACTAATTTTCTATTAAAGGCATCGTGTTGTATGGCTACTGATTCTGAGATTTCTAAATACCTCCCTTTCTTCTTGGCTTGATGGAACCTTTTCCACAACTAAACATAATTTCTTTATGCAGTTTCGAAGGCACTATTGAGATGTTTCTTTTACATTGTTAACGTACAATATGATATTATTTCACTTTCATCCTTGAATGATTTACTATAGTTTCTAGGGAGTCCATCTGTTCATTGTGTTTATAGGGTTTGTCAATCATGTAAATCGTTTTTGCCTTCTTCTGGCCGGCTCAAATTTGCCTTATTTTTTATGCTATGAAAGTTCAGCACACTGCTAGATGTTTGATCATCATCATCATAGCGACAAAAGTCCAATTAGTTACCACGGGCTTAAAAAATATCATATTTTAAGTAGATTATTTATAAACATTTTCGTCATGCATAGTCACCATTAACAATAGTTTAATTTCAAACAATAAAACAATAGTTTAATTTGATGATTGATATTAAAAAATGTTGAAAAACAATTATATAGTTATGATATTACAAAGCTATTCTTCGGGAAAATTTTACAATACACTTGGCCATTTTGAAAAAAGATATATAAACAGTTGATGCTTTGGACAAGTTTACAAGCACGTTTTATATGTACCAACCATTAATTACAAGATGCTGCATAGAAACTCTATTGTTCTAAAGTTTATAAGACTAAAAATTGCATTATATATCATTCAAGATATATTAACATACATGCCAAATATTTGGGGAAATGGAAAAAAATTGCTTAACAGTCAGGAATTTGTGTTGTTTAAGCATATTTTAAATAGTTACATGTATAAAAGGTCGCACCATACGCATAAGAAAATCAGAAGTGTATTAGGCGGTTCTACATCGTTCCCAAATGAGACCAACAAACATATGATTAGGGTAATTTTTCACGCATGATTTGTCTTCATTTAGTAACTTTATTAAATAATGTGATACTATGTTATCAAAAAAATATTAGTAGTGGCATTAGATGATGATTCCATCTAACATATATGCACACATTCTATGTAATTATCTGTGTTTCTGAAGGTATATCCTTTACAAAAATGAGCAGTATAGTGGTTAATTTCAGAAAATGAGAACTTTTTTCATAATATAGATTGAAAGAAATTTTTTTACATAACTGCCCCATGCGTATGAATGGGACTCCCTAGAAATTACCACATTAATCAGATAATTAGAGCCGTTCATCCGATGGGACTGAGTTATTACGGTGTAGATTGTAAGAGAATTCTTTTCCTATACTGGCTCGATATTCTAGAGTTGAAACCACCCTAACTCATCGCGCTTTAGACTATGTTTTCCAGATATTTTTTAATTAGTCACTTAAGGTTAATTATGCAATTGTCACCTAAGAAAATAATAAAGAGGCAAATAAATTGTGTATACTATAAATATTGGCAGTTCTTTTTTTTTACAAAACTTGCAAGTCCTTTTTGCATTAGGGAAACTACTTTTGAGTTCTTTTTACTAAATGAAGCAGCGGCTAGCACACTAAGATAAACCACTTGCTCTTCCTTTACCAAAGTCGAACTGGTAAAAAGGCAACAACCTGTTTTTTGATAAATCTCAAAGTTCACGTAAAATCAATCAGATTTTTTCTTCAAAAAGGATTTTGTAGCCCTGGCGACTGCATTGATTGACGAACATGTCCACTTTAACGTGATAAGTCAAATACATGAATGACATATTCTTAATTACATACTTAATAAATTCTTATGATCAATGGAAAATAAAAATGATAAAAGATATGTCAATCCATCTAATCCGTTATTTTTTGCATTACTATGCTATGATGGCTAACATAAATTGGCATTAGGGGAGAGTTAATTAAGTACCAATCACTATTTAATACAGTTCTGCAAACTATTTGAACAACAAAAACATAATTATTCAATAGTTATTTAGATCAAATGGTTGAACTATATTTGTGGTAAACATGTTCAAAAAAGGCAAAAGGGCATTTCAACATGATATATGGAAAGTACCAAGAATATTAAAATTATTAAACCACTAGCCCGTGCAAGTGCACGGGTTCACGACTAGTGTACAAAGTTTTTGCAACCAAACTACGGTTTATTTTATATTGATTTTAAAAGATTTAAATCAATTTTAGCATTTATTTAATTAATTTAATTCAACATTATCCAGAACAGTGCACGCTGACGTCAGCATGACGTCAGCAGTCAACAGGGTTGACTGGTCAACCTGACCAGTGGGTCCCACTGGTCAGTGACACATTTTAATTATCCAATTTTAATTAACCTAATCAGAATTAATTAGGGGTGGGCCCCACTGTCATTGACTATTTAATTAGCTAATTAACTAATTAGGTTAATTAGATAACTAATGTTTAATTAGTTGTTTAGTTTAATTAATCAAAATTAATTAGGTTAATTAATTAATTAATTAATTATTTTTATTAATATTTATTTATTTATTTTTATTATATTTTTTAATTCCTTTTTTAAACGTTCTCAGGGGCTGGGCACCTCATGTCATGGGCCCGGAGGCCAAACGGGCACAGGCAAACGGGTACTAGCCCACGAGTACAGCGGGGCGAGGCTGGCGGGGCTCTACCCGAGTGATGTCTACTACACAACCTTCTTCTTGTAGACGTTGTTGGGCCTCCACTTGCAGAGGTTTGTAGGACAGTAGCAAATTTCCTTCAAGTGGATGACCTAAGATTTATCAATCCGTGGGAGGCGTAGGATGAAGATGGTCTCTCTCAAGCAACCCTGCAACCAAATAACAAAGAGTCTCTTGTGTCCCCAACACACCCAATACAATGGTAAATCGTATAGGTGCACTAGTTCGGCGAAGAGATGATGATACAAGTGGTATATGGATGGTAGATAAAGGTTTTTGTAATCTGAAAATATAAAAACAGCAAGGTAACTAATGATAAAAGTGAGCACAAACGGTATTGCGATGCTTTGAAACAAGGCCTAGGGTTCATACTTTCACTAGTGCAAGTTCTCTCAACAATAATAACATAATTGGATCATATAACTATGCCTCAACATGCAACAAAGAGTCACTCCAAAGCCACTAATAGCAGAGAACAAACGAAGAGATTATTGTAGGGTACAAAACCACCTCAAAGTTATCCTTTCTGATCGATCTATTCAAGAGTCCGTAGTAAAATAACATGAAGCTATTCTTTCCGTTCGATCTATCCTAGAGTTCGTACTAGAATAACACCTTAAGACACAAATCAACCAAAACCCTAATGTCACCTAGATACTCCAATGTCACCTCAAGTATCCGTGGGTATGGTTATACGATATGCATCACACAATCTAAGATTCATCTATTCAACCACACAGAAGTACTTCAAAGAGTTGCCCCAAAGTTTCTACCGGAGAGTCAAGACGAAAACGTGTGCCAACCCCTATGCATAGATTCCCAAGGTCATGGAACCCGCAAGTTGATCACCAAAACATACATCAAGTGGATCAATAGAATACCCCATTGTCACCACGGGTATCCCATGCAAGACATACATCAAGTGTTCTCAAATCCTTAAAGACTCAATCCGATAAGATAACTTCAAAGGGAAAACTCAATCCGTTACAAGAGAGTAAAGGGGGAGAAACATCATATGATCCAACTATAATAGCAAAGCTCGCGATACATCAAGATCGTGCCACCTCAAGAACACGAGAGAGAGAGAGAGAGATCAAACACATAGCTACTGGTACATACCTTCAGCCCCGGGGGAGAACTACTCCCTCCTCGTCATGGAGAGCACCGGGATGATGAAGATGGCCACCGGAGAGGGATTCCCCCCTCTGGCAGGGTGCCAGAACGGGTCTAGATTGGTTTTCGGTGGCTATGGAGGCTTCTAGCAACGGAACTCCCGATCTATTCTGCTCCCCGAAGTTTTTAGGGTATATGGGTATATATGGGAGGAGGAAGTACGTCGGTGGACCTCCGGGCTGTCCACGAGGCAGGGGGTGCACCCAGGGGGTGGGCGCGCCCCCACCCTCGTGGGCAGCCTAGGACTCTCCTGGTCCATCTCCGATACTCCGTGGGCTTCTTCTGGTCCAAAAATAAGTTCCATGAAGTTTCAGGTCAATTGGACTCCGTTTGATTTTCCTTTTCTGCGATACTCTAAAACAAGGAAGAAACAGAAACAGAAACTGGCACTGGGCTCTGGGTTAATAGGTTAGTCCCAAAAATAATATAAAAGTGTCTAATAAAGCCCATAAACATCCAAAACAGATAATATAATAACATGAATACTTCATAAATTATAGATACATTGGAGACATATCAGCATCCCCAAGCTTAATTCCTGCTCGTCCTCGAGTAGGTAAATGATAAAAGAAATAATTTATGAAGTGTGAATGCTAGCAGGTGCACAAGTTTGATCAATGATAATTCCAATCACCTTTTCTAGCATCATTATATATCATAACAATAGCTCATCTCATAAAGCTTCTCATGATCAAGTAACAAACTATTCACATGTTAAAGTATATATCATAAACTTTCTTGAAAACTAACAAACCGTGTTATCACTCACCAAACAATTGCAATTCATCTTATTTTTAGGAAGAGTCTATGTCAGAGCTTTGATTTAGCAAACCCCACATACTCAACTATCATGTAGTCTTTCACAATTGCTAACACTCACGCGATATTTATGGGTTCAAAGTTTTAATCAGACACAGAGAAAGATAGGGGCTTATAGATTCGCCTCCCAACCTTTTACCTCAAGGGTAATGTCAACAATAATAGTTCATGATGCCTTACATCCAATTGGATATATATATATATATATATATATATATATATATATATATATATATATATATATCAGAATCTTTCCAACACAATGTGCTTGCCAAAGGATAAAATGTAAAAAGGAAAGGTGAAGATCACAATGACTCTTGCATAAGGGCAGAAGATAAAAGTAAAGATAGGCCCTTCGCAGAGGGAAGCAGAGGTTGTCATGCACTTTTATAGTTGGATGCATAAAATCTTAATGCAAAAGAACGGTCACTTTATATTGCCCCCTGTGATAGGGACCTTCACTACAAAAAAGACACATCCGTGACATTTTGGGCCGAACGAATTTTTTTTCTGTCATACATATGACACTTCTATGACGATAATTGTGACAAAACCCGGTATCATCATAGATGTGGTGGGCTCCTACTTCTATGACAAAAAGTCATGACAGAAAATGGGCTTTTCGTCCTGGGCGGGCCGGAGACGCAGCTGCATGACATTCTTTGGGCCGTCCATGACGGGAAAAACTGTGGTAGAAGCGAGGGGGAGGAAAATTTTGGGGAGTTCCCGGTTATGGTGGGAGGTCGGGGGCTGAGCGATGCGTGCTTCTCTCATACACATACGCGCGTGTGTGCGAGGCGTTGGCTCTAAATGAACCCAAGCGAGGCATTGAGCTCTAACTAAACCCGAGCGATTGCACTGCAGGCTACGCATTACTGAACCCGAGCGATCGATCGATGGCTGTTAACTGAACCCGATCGAGCGATTCCTTCGCTACTGCTGCTAACTGAAGCCGATCGATGCTGCCTCTAGATGAACAGTGAGCGTTGCGGGGGGGGGGGGGGGTTGGATGAACAGTTCCCGATGGGGGTGGATGAACAGGACCCCGTGGTGTTGCCTCTGGATGAACAGGACCCCGATCGATCGAGCCGGTTGGGGCTAGATGAACAGGACCCCGTGGAGGGCTGGATGAACAGGACCACCCCGTGGAGGGCAAGATGAACAGTAGATGGTGGAGGGCAGGATGAACAGTAGCCCGTGGAGAGGTGGTTGAACAGGAGCCCGTGGAGAGGGCTGGTTGAACAGTAGCCGGTGGAATAGCGCGCGGTGGAGGCTGGATGAACAGGAGCCCGTGGATGAGCAGTCGCAGGTGGAGGCTAGAGGAGGTCGACGGTGGATGAACAGTAGCTCGTGGAGGCTGGAGGGGGTTGATGGTGGAGATGAACAGCATCCCGTGGAGTCCTGTTTTGCGGTACGCCACACCCCTCCCGATGAACAGGACCCCCGTTTCGACCGTAGCGCTCCAACACAAGTCTGTTTCATCCGTTTTGCGGTACGCCACACCCCTCCCGATCAACAGGACCCGCGTTTCGACCATAGGAGGTCCTTTCCCTCCGTTTTGCGGTACGCCAGACCCCTCCCGATGAACAGGACCCCGTTTTGAACGTGGCCGGTCGAACACAAGGCCGTTTCCTCCGTTCTGCGGTACGCCAGGGCTCGTTTCCATCGCCTGTTCCGTCCAAGCCCTCCCGATGAACACGACGCATTCCATTGCCTCCCCATGAACACGACGCATTCCGTTGCCTCCCAATGAACACGATGCATTCCGTTGCCTCCCCATGAACACGACGACGACATTGTTTCTCCGTTCTGAACCAGCCATGTACACGAGCCCTGGTCGTACGTATGCGCGAGTAGGCATTCTAGACCCCGCCTGTATGTACACATACGTGGCCGTATTTTCTTTCTTGCACCCTGGCCGCTGTACGTACGTGTACATGCTACGTGCGCGCCTCTACATCGACCAGTATATATGTATGTACACGTTCGCGACCAGAATGACAATGCTACGTACGCTTCGACCAGGTGGGTCCCGACTGTCAGGCACTTCCTTGCGTGCGAAGATGTAGCTGGTGGATCCCAGCAGTCATGGGGGAAAAATACGGTGGCCCGTCCGGTGGGTCCCTGCTGTCAGGTGGATAAATAATTATTTTGCATGTAATAAGGAGGCACTTCCTTGCTGCGGCCATGGACCCAGCTGTCAGCCTCTCCACGTACAGTCCACGTCTGATGGAAGCCGTTCCTTGACCACGTTGACCACGCCGCGCCGAGAGCACCAGGGTGGTGAACGACGGCGAGGCCTAGGAAGGGGACGACACCGAGCCGGGGAAGACGCGGTAGTGGATGCCCACGCGTAGAGGAGTACGAGGGTTCACTGGTTCGCTGCGGTGTGAGGCTGCCCTCGCCGCAGAATAACAGGGGGTGTGGGTGAGTAGAGGGATGGCCTGGCCAGCGATGGGAGTAGTAGGGGGCGGTGAGGCCTCCGCCGCATCGTAGCTGGCCACGGGAGGCAGGAGCACGAGGCACGACCAGCGCTGGTTTGGGTGGCTGGAGCAAGAAGACCAGAGGTTGAAGAAGCACTACGGCCATTGGATGGACATCGTACGGTCACTGGAGCTAGAATCGTGCATATTGACTAAGTTGACAAAGCCCTCCGTCCCCATCAACTTAGTAGGCCCACAAGTCAGCCTCCCACCAAGGTGGGTCCCAGCTAGCAGGGGGGTACTCATTTTTTTGAGCGTAATAAGGAGGCACTTTCTTGCGTGCGAAGATATAGCTGGTGGGTCCGAGCTGTCAGCGGCGGTAACATTTTTTCGCGAAATACAGAGGGCCTTTCGGTGGGTCCCTGATGTCAGGTGGAGAAATCATTATTTTGTGCATAATAAGGAGGCATTTCCTTGCGTGCGGCCATGGACCCAGCTGTCGGCCTCTCCACGTACAGTCCACTTCAGATGCATGTCGGTCATTGACCATGTTGACCAGGCCGCGCCGAGAGCACCAGGGCGGTGGATGACGGTGAGGCCTAGGAAGGGAACGACACGGAGGCAGGGAAGACTCGGCAGTTGTTTCCCACGCGGAGGGGAGTACGACTATACGAGGGTTTACTTGTTCGTCTGCCATCGCCGGAGAATAACAGCAGGTGTGGGTGAGTAGAGGGATGGCTAGGCCAGCGATGGGAGTACGATGGGGCGGTGAGGCCTGCGCGGTAGCACAACCGGCCGCGGGGAGGAGGGGGCAGGCAGTCCCGCCGGCGCTTGTTTGAGCGGCTGGAGCTGGAAGAGCAGAGATTGAAGAAGCACGACGGCCGTTCGATGGACATCCAACAGTCACTGCTTGTGCGTTAACATTTTTTTAGGAAAGCCTCAAATCTGTGGAAAACAGCATACAACCCATCTGCCATTATTTCTAATAATTTACAGCGCATTTGCTAATTCTTAAGGTTTTTTTGGAGCCCATATTCTTTTTGTTAGCATTACAGCCCATATTGTGGCCACCGTTAAAAAATTAACGAAATTTTGCATATTTTGGTGCGGTCCGAACTGTTTTTAATCCTGAAATTTCGACTCACATTCAAACTGATTTTAAAAATAAATGTATATCAATATAAAATCCAACAAATTCTCCATGCATAAAAATTAATGTAATTTAAAATCCCGAAATGAAAAAAAGATATTTTAAACTAATTGCCGGTTTGATGTGTTTTAAAAATGTACAACCCATTTCTCATTACTGATGGGCCATTTTCTCGGCCAGCCAAATGAAGCTCTCCTCGTCTTGAAAGATTTGCAGCCCAACAGGCCTGACAAAGCGACTTACTTGGCAAATCATAAAAAACTGGGCTGTGGCCGTGGACCCGCTGTCAGCCTCTCCACGTACAATACTCTTCCAATGGAAGTCGGTCGTTGACCACATTGACCACGCCGCGCCGAGAGCACCAAGACGGTGGACGACGGCGATGTTGGGGAACGTAGCAGAAATTCAAAATTTTCCTATGTGTCACCAAGATCTATCTATGGAGAAACCAGCAACGAGGGGAAGGAGAGTGCATCTACATACCCTTGTAGATCGCTAAGCGGAAGCGTTCAAGTGAACGGGGTTGATGGAGTCGTACTCATCATGATCCAAATCACCGGAGATCCTAGTGCCGAACGGACGGCACCTCCGCGTTCAACACACGTACAGCCCGACGACGTCTCCTAAGCCTTGATCCAGCAAGGGGAGAAGGAGAGGTTGAGGAAGACTCCATCCAGCAGCACCACAACGACGTGGTGGTGGTGGAGCGTGGTGATCCAGCAGGGCTTCGCCAAGCACTACGAGATATGAGGAGAAAGAGAGGTAGGGCTGCACCAACAGGGAGAGGAACTCGTGTGTATTGGGCAGCCCAAACCTCAACTATATATAGGGGGAGGGGAGGGGCTGCTCCCCCACCTAGGGTTCCCTCCCTAGGGGTGGCGGTAGCCCCCTAGATCCCATCTAGGGGCGGCCAAGGGGAGGGGAGAGGGGGAGGCGCACCAGGGTGGGCCTTAGGGCCCATCTGCCCTAGGGTTTGCCCCCTTCCCCTCTTCCTTGCGCCTTGGGCCTTGGTGGGGGGGCGCACCAGCCCACCTGGGGCTGGTCCCCTCCCATACTTGTCCCATGCAGCCCTCCGGGGCTTGTGGCCCCACTTGGTGGACCCCCGGGACCCTCCCGGTGGTCCGGTACGTTACCGATAAAACCCAAAACTTTTCCGGTGACCAAAACAGGACTTCCCATATATAAATATTTACCTCCGGACCATTCCGGAACTCCTCGTGACGTCCGGGATCTTATCCGGGACTCCAAACAACATTCGGTAACCACATACAAACTTCCTTTATAACCCTAGCGTCATCGAACCTTAAGTGTGTAGACCCCACGGGTTCAGGAACCATGCAGACATGACCGAGACGTTCTCCGGTCAATAACCAACAGCGGGATCTGGATACCCAGGTTGGTTCCCACATGTTCCACGATGATCTCATCGGATGAACCACGATGTCGAGGATTCGATCAATCCCGTATGCAATTCCCTTTGTCTAGCGGTATTGTACTTGCCCGAGATTCGATCGTCGGTATCCGATACCTTGTTCAATCTCGTTACCGGCAAGTCTCTTTACTCGTTCCGCAACACATCATCCCGTGATCAACTCCTTGATCACATTGTGCACATTATGATGATGTCCTACCGAGTGGGCCCAGAGATACCTCTCCGTTTACACGGAGTGACAAATCCCAGTCTCAATTCGTGCCAACCCAACAGACACTTTCGGAGATACCTGTAGTGTACCTTTATAGCTACCCAGTTACATTGTGACGTTTGGCACACCCAAAGCACTCCTAGGGTATCCGGGAATTGCACAATCTCATGGTCTAAGGAAACGATACTTGACATTAGAAAAGCTTTAGCATACGAACTACATGATCTTGTGCTAGGCTTAGGATTGGGTCTTGTCCATCACATCATTCTCCTAATGATGTGATCCCGTTATCAACGACATCCAATGTCCATGGCCAGGAAACCGTAACCATCTATTGATCAACGAGCTAGTCAACTAGAGGCTTACTAGGGACATGGTGTTGTCTATGTATCCACACATGTATCTGAGTTTCCTATCAATACAATTCTAGCATGGATAATAAACGATTATCATAAACAAGGAAATATAATAATAATCAATTTATTATTGCCTCTAGGGCATATTTCCAACAATCTCCCACTTGCACTAGAGTCAATAATCCAGTTCACATCGATATGTGATTAACACTCAAGGTCACATCCCCATGTGACTAACACCCAAAGAGTTTACTAGAGTCAATAATCTAGTTCACATTACCATGTGATTAACACTCGATGAGTTTTGGGTTTGATCATGTTATGCTTGTGAGAGATGTTATAGTCAACGGGTCTGAATCTTTCAGATCCGTGTGTGCTTTACAAATCTCTATGTCATCTCCTAGATGCAGCTACCACGTTCTATTTGGAGCTATTCCAAATAACTGTTCTACCATACGAATCCAGTTTACTACTCAGAATAATCTGGATTAGTGTCAAAGTTTGCATCGGCGTAACCCTTTACGACGAACTCTTTTATCACCTCCATAACCGAGAAATATATCCTTATTCCTCTAAGGATAATTTAGACCGCTATCTGGTGATCTACTCCTAGATTACCTTTGTACCCACCTGCCAGATATGTGGCAAGGCACACATCAGGTGCGGTACTCAGCATGGCATACCGTATAGAGCCTATGACAAAAGCATAGGGGACGACCTTCGTCCTTCCTCTTTCCTCTGCCGTGGTCGAGCTTTAAGTCTTAACTTCATACCTTACAACTCAGGCAAGAACTCCTTCTTTGACTGATCCATCTTGAACACCTTCAAGATCATGTCAAGGTATGTGCTCAGTTGAAAGTACCATTAAGCGTTTTGATCTATCCTTATAGATCTTGATGCTCAATGTTCAAGTAGCTTAATCCATGCTTTCCATTGAAAAACACTTTCCAAATAACCCTATATGCTTTCCAGAAATTCTACATCATTTCTGATCAACAATGTGTCAACAACATATACTCATCAGAAATTCTATAGTGCTCCCACTCACTTCTTTGGAAATACAAGTTTCTCATAAACTTTGTATACACCCAAAATCTTTGATCATCTCATCAAAGCATACATTCCAACTCCGAGATGCTTACTCCAGTCCTTAGAAGGATTGCTGGAGCTTTGCATACTTGTTAGCATCTTTCAGGAATGACAAAACCTTCCGGTTGTATCACATACAACCTTTCCTCAAAATCGTCGAGGAAACAATGTTTTGATATCCTATCTGCAAGATTTCATAAATAATGCAGTAATTGCTAACATAATTCCAACAGACTCTTAGCATCGCTACGAGTGAGAAAGTCTCATTGTAGTCAACTCCTTGAACTTGTCGGAAAACATCTTAACGACAAGTCGAGCTTTCTTAATGGTGATACTTACCATCATTGTCCGTCTTCCTTTTAAAATCCATATGTACCTAACAGCCTTACGACCATCAAGTAGTTCTTCCAAAGTCTACACTTTGTTTTCATATATGGATCCTCTCTCGGATTATATGGCCTCAAGCCATTTTTGGAATCCAGGCCCACCATCGCTTCTCCATAGCTCGTAGGTTCATTGTTGTCTAGCAACATGACTTCCAAGACAGGATTACGTACCACTCTGAAGTAGTACGCATCCTTGTCATCCTACGAGGTTTGGTAGTGACTTGATCTGAAGTTTCATGATCACTATCATAAGCTTCCACTTCAATTGGTGTAGGTGCCACAGGAACAACTCCCTGTGCCCTGCCACACACTAGTTGAAGAGACGGTTCAATAACCTCATCAAGTCTCCACCATCCTCCCACTCAATTCTTCCAAGAGAAACTTTTCCCTCGAGAAAGGACCCGATTCTAGAAACAATCCCTTATTGCTTTCGGATCTGAGACAGGAGGTATACCCAACTGTTTTGGGTGTCCTATGAAGATGCATTTATCCGCTTTGGGTTCGAGCTTATCAGCCTGAAACTTCTCACATAAGCGTCGCAGCCCCAAACTTTTAAGAAATGACAGCTTAGGTTTCTCTAAACCATAGTTCATACGGTGTCATCTCATCGGAATTACGTGGTGCCCTATTTAAAGTGAATGTGGTTGTCTCTAATGCCTAACCCATAAACTATCATGGTAATTCGATAAGAGACATCATGGTATGCATCATATCCAATAGGGTGCGGTTATGATGTTCGGACACACCATCACACTATGGTGTTCCAGGCTGTATTAATTGTGAAACAATTTCCACAATGTCTTAATTCTGTGCCAAACTCGTAATTCAGATATTCATCTCTATGATCATATATTAGATATTTTATCCTCTTGTCACGACGATCTTTCAACTTCACCCTGAAATTACTTGAACCTTTCAATAATTCAGACTCGTGATTCATCAAGTAAATATACTCAACATCTACTCAAATCATCTGTGAAGTAAGAACATAACGATATCCACTACATGCCTCGGCACTCATTGGACTGCACACATCAAAATGTATTACTTCCAACAAGTTGCTTTCTAGTTCCATTTTACTGAAAACGATGCTTTCAGTCATCTTGCCCATGTGGTATGATTTGCATGTCTCAAGTGATTCAAAATCAAGTGAGTCCAAACGGTCCATTTGCATGGAGTTTCTTCATGCATATACACCAATAGACATGGTTCGCAGTCTCAAACTTTTCAAAACGAGTGAGCCCAAAGATCCATCAACATGGAGCTTCTTCATGCGTTTTATACCGATATGACTTATGTGGCAGTGCCACAAGTAGGTGGTACTATCATTAATATCTTATATCTTTTGGCATGAACATGTGTATCACTATGATCGAGATTCAATAAACCATTCATTTTAGGTGCAAGACCTTTGAAGGTATTATTCAAATAAACAGAGTAACCATTATTCTCCTTAAATGAATAACTGTATTGCAATAGACATAATCCAATCATGTCTATGCTCAACGCAAACACCAATCTCGATGGTAGAGGGAGCGTGCAATGCTTGATCACATCAAGCTTGGAAAAACTTCCAACACATATTGCCAGCTCACCTTTAGCTAGTCTCCGTTTACTCCGCAGCCTTTTATTTCGAGTTTACTAACATTTAGCAACCGAACCGGTGTCTAATACCATGGTGCTACTAGGAGTACTAGTAAAGTACACATTAACACAATGTATATCCAATATACTTCTATCGACCTTGCCAGCCTTCTCATCTACCAAGTATCTAGGGTAATTCTGCTCCAGTGACTATTCCCCTTATTACAGAAGCACTTAGTCTCGGGCTTGGGTTCAACTTTGGGTTTCTTCACTAGAACAGCAACTGATTTGTTGTTCCATGAAGTATCCCTTTCTTGCCCTTGCCCTTCTTGAAACTAGTGGTTTTACTAACCATCAACGATTGATGCTCCCTTTTGATTTCTACTTTTGTGGTGTCAAACATCGCGAACATCTCAAGGATCATCATATATGTCCCTGATATATTATAGTTCATCACGAAGCTCTAGCAGCTTGGTGGTAATGACTTCGGAGAAACATCACTATCTCATTTGGAAGATCAACTCCCACTTGATTCAAATGATTGTTGTACTCAGACAATCTGATCACAAGCTCAACAATTGAGCTTTTCTCCCTTAGTTTGCAGGCTAAGAAAATCGTCGGAGGTCTTATACCTCTTGACGTGGGCACAAGCCTGAAATCCCAATTTCAGCCCTCAAAACATCTGATATGTTTCGCGACGTTTCAAAAACCGTCTTCGGTGCCTCAACTCTAAACCGTTTAACTGAACTATCACGTAGTTATCAAAACGTGTATGTCAGATGTGCGCAACATCCACAGACGACGTTCGAGGTTCAGCACACTGAGCGGTGCATTAAGGACATAAGCCTTCTATGAAGCAATGAGGACAATCCTCAGTTTAAGGACCTAGTCCGCATAATTGCTACTATCAACTTTCAACTAAATTTTCTCTAGGAACATATCTAAACAGCAGAACTGAAGCGCGAGCTACGACATAATTTGCGAAGACCTTTTGACTATGTTCAGGATAATTAAGTTCATCTTATGAACTCCCACTCAGATTGACATCCCTCTAGTCATCTAAGTGATTACATGATCCGAGTCAACTAGGCCGTGTCCGATCATCACGTGAGACGGACTAGTCAACATCGGTGAACATCTTCATGTTGATCGTATCTTCTATACGACTCATGTTCGACCTTTCGGTCTCTTGTGTTCCGAGGCCATGTCTGTACATGCTAGGCTCGTCAAGTTAACCTAAGTGTTTCGCATGTGTTCCGAGGCCATGTCTGTACATGCTAGGCTCGTCAACACCCGTTGTGTTCGAACGTAAGAATCTATCACACCCGATCATCACGTGGTGCTTCGAAACAACGAACTGTCGCAACGGTGCACAGTTAGGGGGAACACTTTCTTGAAATTTTAATGAGGGATAATCTTATTTACTACCGTTGTTCTAAGCAAATAAGATGCAAAAACATGATAAACATCACATGCAATCAAATAGTGACATGATATGGCCAATATCATATTGCTCCTTTTGATCTCCATCTTCGGGGCTCCATGATCATCATCGTCACCGGCATGACACCATGATCTCCATCATCATGATCTCCATCATTGTGTCTCCTTGAAGTTGTCTCGCCAACTTATTACTTCTACTACTATGGCTACCGGTTAGCAATAAAGTAAAGTAATTACATGACGTTTATGTTGATACGCAGGTCATAAATAAATAAAGACAACTACTATGGCTCCTGCCGGTTGTCATACTCATCGACATGCAAGCCGTGATTCCTATTACAAGAACATGATCAATCTCATACATCACATATAATTCATCACATTCTTCTTGGCCATATCATATCACATAGCATACCCTGCAAAAACAAGTTAGACGTCCTCTAATTGTTGTTTGCATGTTTTACGTGGCTGCTATGGGTTTCTAGCAAGAACGTTTCTTACCTACGCAAAAAACCACAACGTGATATGCCAATTGCTATTTACCCTTCATAAGGACCCTTTTCATCGAATCCGATCCGACTAAAGTGGGAGAGACAGACACCCGCTAGCCACCTTATGCAACTAGTGCATGTCAGTCGGTGGAACCAGTCTCACGTAAGAGTACGTGTAAGGTCGGTCCGGGCCGCTTCATCCCACAATGCCACCGAATCAAGATTGGACTAGTAACGGTAAGCATATTGAACAAAATCAACGCCCACAACTACTTTGTGTTCTACTCGTGCATAGAAACTACGCATAGACC
The DNA here is from genome assembly GCF_018294505.1 of Triticum aestivum. Taxonomy (NCBI): domain Eukaryota; kingdom Viridiplantae; phylum Streptophyta; class Magnoliopsida; order Poales; family Poaceae; genus Triticum; species Triticum aestivum. The sequence continues at coordinate 91,059,473 of NC_057809.1, forward strand.
TAGCTCATGATGCCACTATTGGGGAACGTAGCAGAAATTCAAAATTTTCCTACGTGTCACCAAGATCTATCTATGGAGAAACCAGCAACGAGGGGAAGGAGAGTGCATCTACATACCCTTGTAGATCGCTAAGCGGAAGCGTTCAAGTGAACGGGGTTGATGGAGTCGTACTCGTCGTGATCCAAATCACCGGAGATCCTAGTGCCGAACGGACGACACCTCCGCGTTCAACACACGTACAGCCCGACAACGTCTCCTAAGCCTTGATCCAGCAAGGGGAGAAGGAGAGGTTGAGGAAGACTCCATCCAGCAGCATCACAATGGCGTGGTGGTGGTGGTGGAGCGTGGTGATCCAGCTGGGCTTCGCCAAGCACTACGAGATATGAGGAGAAAGAGAGGTAGGGCTGCACCAATAGGGAGAGGAACTCGTGTGTATTGGGCAGCCCAAACCTCAACTATATATAGGGGGAGGGGAGGGGCTGCTCCCCCACCTAGGGTTCCCTCCATAGGGGTGGCGACAGCCCCCTAGATCCATCTAGGGGCGGCCAAGGGGAGGGGAGAGGGGGAGGCGCACCAGGGTGGGCCTTAGGGCCCATCTGCCCTAGGGTTTGCCCCCTTCCCCTCTTCCTTGCGCCTTGGGCCTTGGTGGGGGGCGCACCAGCCCACCTGGGGCTGGTCCCCTCCCACACTTGTCCCATGCAGCCCTCCGGGGCTTGTGGCCCCACTTGGTGGACCCCCGGGACCCTCCCGGTGGTCCCGGTACGTTACCGATAAAACCCAAAACTTTTCCAGTGACCAAAACAGGACTTCCCATATATAAATCTTTACCTCCGGACCATTTCGGAACTCCTCGTGACGTCCGGGATCTTATCCGGGACTCCGAACAACATTCGGTAACCACATACAAACTTCCTTTATAACCCTAGCGTCATCGAACCTTAAGTGTGTAGACCCTACGGGTTCGGGAACCATGCAGACATGACCGAGACGTTCTCCGGTCAATAACCAACAGTGGGATCTGGATACCCATGTTGGTTCCCACATGTTCCACGATGATCTCATCGGATGAACCACGATGTCGAGGATTCGATCATTCCCGTATGCAATTCCCTTTGTCTAGCGGTATTGTACTTGCCCGAGATTCGATCGTCGGTATCCGATACCTTGTTCAATCTCGTTACCGGCAAGTTTCTTTACTCGTTCCATAACACATCATCCCGTGATCAACTCCTTGATCACATTGTGCACATTATGATGATGTCCTACCGAGTGGGCCCAGAGATACCTCTCCGTTTACACGGAGTGACAAATCCCAGTCTCGATTCGTGCCAACCCAACAGACACTTTCGGAGATACCTGTAGTGTACCTTTATAGCTACCCAGTTATGTTGTGACATTTGGCACACCCAAAGCACTCCTACGGTATCCGGGAGTTGCACAATCTCATGGTCTAAGGAAACGATACTTGACATTAGAAAAGCTTTAGCATACGACCTACATGATCTTGTGCTAGGCTTAGGATTGGGTCTTGTCCATCACATCATTCTCCTAATGATGTGATCCCGTTATCAATGACATCCAATGTCCATGGCCAGGAAACCGTAACCATCTATTGATCAACGAGCTAGTCAACTAGAGGCTTACTAGGGACATGGTGTTGTCTATGTATCCACACATGTATCTGAGTTTCCTATCAATACAATTCTAGCATGGATAATAAACGATTATCATGAACAAGGAAATATAATAATAATCAATTTATTATTGCCTCTAGGGCATATTTCCAACAGGCGAGTCCTAGGAAGGGGACGACGCGGAGCCGGGGAAGACGCGGCAGTGGATGCCCACGTGGAGAGGAGTACGAGGGTTCACTGGTTCGGCTGCGGCGTGAGGCTGCCATCGCCGCAGAATAACATGGGGTGTGGGTGAGTAGAGGGATAGCATGGGCCAGCGGTGGGAGTAGTAGGGGGCGATGAGGCCTCGCGGCATCACAGCCGGCCACGAGAGGCAGGAGCACGCGGCACGACCGGCGCAACTTTGGGCGGCTGGAGCAAGAAGACCAGAGGTTGAAGAAGCACTACGACCGTTGGATGGACATCGTATGGTCACTGGAGCTAGAATCGTTCATATTGACTAAGTTGACAAAGCCCTCCATCCTCATTAACTTAGTGGCCCACAAGTCAGCCTCCCACCATGGTGGGTCCCAGCTAGCAGGGGAGTATTCATTTTTCTGTGCGTAATAAGGAGGCACTTCCGGTGGGTCCGAGCTGACAGCAGGGGGGGGGGCGTTTTTTTCGCGAAATATGGTGGTCCGTCCGGTTGGTCCCAGCAGTCAGGGGCAAACGTTTTTTTCGCGAAATACGGTGGCCCGTCCGGTGGGTCCCAGCAGTCAGGGGGGAAACGTTTTTTCCGTGAAATACTGGTGGCCCGTACGGTGGGTCCCTGCTGTCAGGTGGAGGAATAATTATTTTGCGCGTAATAAGGAGGCACTTCCTTGCGGCTGCCGTGGACCGAACTATCAGCCTCTCCACGTACAGTACTCTTCCCATGGAAGTCGGTTGTTGACCACATTGACCACTCCGCGCCGAGAACACCACGACGGTGGACGACGGCGAGGCCTAGGAAGGAGACGACGCGGAGCCGGGGAAGGCGCGGCAGTGGATGCCCACGCGGAGAGGAGTACGAGGGTTCACTGGTTCGACTGCGGCATGAGGCTGCCATCGCCGCAGAATAACAGGGGGAGTGGGTGAGTGGAGGGATGGCCTGGCCAACGGTGGGAGTAGTATGGGGATGGTGAGGCCTCCGCGGCAGCACAGCCGGCCACGGGAGGCAGGAGCATGCGGCACGACCGGCGCTGCTTTGGGCGACTGGGGAAAGAAGACTAGAGGTTGAAGAAGCACTATGGCCGTTGGATGGACATCGTTGATCACGCCGCGCCGAGAGCACCAGGGCGGTGGACGACGGCAAGGCCTATGAAGGGAACAACACGGAACCGGGGAAGACACGGCAGTGGCTGCCCACACGGTGGAGAGTACGAGGGTTGACTGGTTCGGCTCCCGTCGCCGGAAAATAACAGGAGGTGTGGGTGAGTAGAGGGATAGACAGGCTAGGGATGCGAGTATGATGGGGCTGTGAGACCTTCCTGGCAGCACTGCCGGCCACGGGAGGCGGGAGCAGGCAGTTCCGACAGCGCTGGTTTGGGCGGCTGGGGCAGGAAGATCAGAGACTGAAGAAGCACGATTGCCGTTAGATTGACATCTAACGGTCTGACGCTGGTAGATTCGATTGTTGACTAAGTTTCTTTTTTGAGAAACCTTGTGTACGCATGAACTTAGTAGGCCCACAAGTCAGCCTCCAAATCTGTGGCAGACAACATAAAGCCCATTTGCTATTTTTTTATAATTTGGAGCCCATTTGCTAATTCTTAAGTAATTTATTACAGCCCATTTTCTGCCCAGGACCACGGTCAAAAAGTCCAACCTTATTTTGCATATTTTGGTGGAGTCCGAACTGTTGTAATCCTCAAATGATAATTTTTTAAGAACTTATTGATTTGCCAAAAAAATCGTTTTGTTTTTGTAAGCAAATAAGACGTGGGACAATTTAGTTGGTTTAAGGGAAAACCAGTGGTAAAAAATTAGTGCTGGGTTGGAAAAAACAACAAAAATAAGGATGTAAATATGAAAATGGAATTTTATGTGTTTTCAATATAATGATACGTGTATATGAACTAGTAAAACTATAGGTAGATATTAGAAAACTGATGTAGGACACGCGTTTCAAGAGGAAAATAGAATTGGCCTATGTGTTTGATTCAGTAAAAAAACTGCCTGCAGATGTTGTAAGACAAAATATAACTAACACTGGCGGGCTAGAGGCCAGTAGATTCCTGCTGGATCTTTGTGCCCCGTTGTCATCATGGGCTGGGCCTGTTAAAAACAAAACAACCCTGGGCAATCTACATCCCAGTTGAAACTTGCTCGACTCGAAAAACAATATACGTGCTCAATAAACGAGAGAATCCTGCAAGTACAGACTGATAACTGGGATGCAACACATATTGTTTTTTATCGTGATAATAAGTGCATGCACATGTTTCGAAAAAATTGGAGAACTGGGAATTCGAACGACGGGTGCTTATGCTACCCATCAAATAAAAATCAGGTGCCTGAAAATTCGTTTAGAAACAAATGATTCAGCTTTATATCCACGTCGACCCTCGGCATGATGGTTGGAAGCAAATGCAAGTTCATACCAAAAGATCGTTAACAACAATACCAACTTGCGGACGACAAGGTAGTACAACTACCAATACCAAACTAACTTATAATCAATTTACTCCTGGCCCTAGTGTTCGTCTGGTAGAAAATCTTGCAGAGGACCAGCTCCCGCTCCTTCTCTTGCTCCAGGTCCCCGAGGTGGTACTGGTGCATCACCCAGTTGGTCCTCTGCTGGTCGAAGTTCTTGTTGGTGTGCAGCACCAGAACCTTTTTTTGGTGCTCGTCTGCCGGCCGTTGACCATCACCGGCAAGGTATTGCCGGTCTTGTGCCACATCGCATGCATGCCGCACTCCGACTGTATCTTGCGACGCGTCCACGCGCCCCTTTTGAACGCCCTGGAATTGTGCTGGAAGAAATGCTTCCTTAGGCCACTCAGTGTGATACCTGCAGTATTGTGGAATACATGTTTTAGTGTACCTAGTTGGCATTTTCATAACATCTTTGGCATGTTGCAGTCACTTGTTTTAGTTTTTATTAACTGTCAAATTGTAATTGCTTCACCAGGTCTGCGTCTAAAAAGAAAAATAGAGCTATAAACAAAGGAATATGTTTGTGCAAGTAGACGGTCGATCGGTGTCTTACCTGGAAGTTTCTCAGGTTGGGTGTAACATATGCCGTGCTTGCTATCGATGGTTGGTATGAACAAATCGATGAGAGACTAAAATCTCGCGCTGTCAGCACTCACTTTGGCCTTAAGGTGCTCGATCAGCTCCTGATTCGTGGGATCGAACTTGACGCCAGCCGGCAGCACGGGCCAATTCTTCTTCGACTTGCATTGGTAATTCCAGTTATATGGTACTCAATGTATGATCAATCGACTGTTTTAAGTGAATGATGAAAGATTTCGACAGATAAGTGGTACTCCAAATCTGAAGTCCAGAATACGCCGCCGCCGCCGCCAGCCGGCAACACGCCGCCGGGATTCTCGTGGCACCTCACGCGCAACGTGTTGTCACATCAATTCAATGTGTGGACATGATGGATAATTTGACCGACGTATGCTAGTCGTATTTAGTGTCACAATTTATACATAGGTTTAACTAACAAGTACATACTTGAAGCCTAACTGATATATATGGCTTCTGCACAACATCTCCATCATCATTATCAGTACATCCTACGCAGGTGAGTTAGGATGCGCTTGATCCCAGGAAGGTATCTATCCTTCAAACCAGAGGAGTGCTTCAAACTAACAACAATACATAATATCCAACAAAAGAGGGTCGTGCTACAGCAGCAGAAAACATGGCTCAGTCTAGATATCAGCACGAATCAAGTTGTGCATATTTGCTGTTGGCATGAACCACATTGCCGCATGTCGGGTTTGCAAAAGCCATCCATCACATGGAAGCTTGATGCCTTTCACACACTGAAGATTATCAGGCAACAAGCTATGTCGACGAATCTCTGGATATGGTGATTCATGAAACCCATGGTATGATGTGTAAACACAGCCCCCCCTCGCGAATGGAAGTTGCATAGCACAATAATCATCGCCGGTGATATGATCGATGATTGGTTGGATGATCGGATAATTGAGCTCGAGGAACAAGGAGTGGTTGCCGAGGCTGTAAACCCGCCTCCAGTTGAATACGCCTGGCCCAACGGAGCTGGGATCTTTCTCGAACACGAAGCATACATAGCCATCAATGTCACGAATGCCCCACGCATTGTACTGCATGTGGTTTGATGTAATGGTTTGGTCAATTTGGTACGTGCGAATGATCATCAAATGACCACCGTCAGCTGAACGAGCGATAAACCACCACCCATCGGCTCGTATGATTCCAGGTCCTGGAATCATGAAGGCCAGCGCATTTGCATCTGCTACAACAATTCAAATTGGAGACCAAAAGGACAAAAATAAACAATCATGTTCAGAGTATGTGTGGAATTAAGATTATTATAATAGTGACACATATCATAGACAGAGAATTGCAATGCCATGGTCATAATCATACCCCAAGTTAAAAAAAATAAGCCAATGGCTTTCATATTCTAGCAATATGTCATGGTTCAAACATCATGTAACAATGAGAGGAAAACAACTATGACAGCGCCTACTCATATTCTACCATAGCACTTACTACTACTGTTCTCATATCAACTCTAAGCAATAACATGCGTTGTTATAAAAATCTTGTAAATAAGAGTAACATATAGCAATCATGATGTTATGCTCATAATATGTATTCTAACAATCATTAGATGCCAATTGTTCTCATATCAACTCTAACAATAACATGTGTGGTCATAAAAATCTAGGAAATGAGAGGAACTTATAGCAATGATGTGGTTATAGACATGCAATGCATTCTAAATTTGTAACAAATGAATAGGCAATCATATTCATAAGGTAAAGATGAGATGAGATAGAACAATTACACGACGATAGATTCCACCAATATAGGTAGCCAATCTGTGCGTCGACCGCGTAAATGATGCTATCGTGCACTATAACATCAGACAGAAATGTTTCCTCAACAGGATTGATGATGATCCATAACCATGTATGGCGACCGGATTCCAGATAGATTAATCCCTTGTTGAACAAGGCAATGAGCTTGTAATCCATGTAGTCTTCTGATGGTGTGGGCACTTCGCACATTACAAATTTCTGCAAACAGAGGTCGAGCCAAAAGCTTGACGCGTCTCGAGCGTAGTAGGCAGGAGTGTCCGGCGGGCCGCGAGGCCCGATGGCGGCGGTATCCAACGATGGAAGGGTGACCTCTCACTGGGTGTAGATATCAATGAGACGCCATGGACTACCGGTGTGGTGGATGAGGACAATCCAGTTGGCCTTCATGCCTGCCCAGTAGTGGCCGCACATGAAGGACAGGTGGATGGGTAGTGGTTGTCGGCGTTCTAGGAACGAGGGTCCCCAGACTTGCCTGCCTGTGGCCTGCGGCGTGGCTCAAAAGGGGGCCCAGCACGGCCCATCTTCATCAACACAGACCCAAGACCCTCGCGAGGGGCCAAGCCTCGCAGGGCGGATGACACGGAGCTTCCTCAGGCACGGCCTCATCAGGCTGGCTCGCGAGGAGGCGGAGAGATCAAGGCGGGGTACCTCACGAGCTGCCCGTGACGCAAGCCATGACGACCAAGGGCGCCAGGCGGGTGCCAGCCCGCGCAGTGTCCTCCTTTCCTCTTTGGTGCAAAGGGGGCAAGCGCAGCCGCGGAGTACCGAGGCATCAGGCAAAGGTTGCCATTTCGGTGCAACAAGACCAAGACCAGGGAGACTGCAAGACAGAGGTCATCGTGGAGCCCAAGACGGCGTCACCACCAGAGCTTTGTGCAGGCGAAGACTACTTTTGTCAGGGTAGCTAGGACTAGCTGTCTCCCTTCAAATTATCCCGCCATTGTTGGCTCCCTTCCCGCTCGATATTTGGGAAGAGGACCAGGGCCTCTATAAATAGGACCAGCCACCCACAGAGGAGTGGGGGGGTTTCGGTCAGAAAGAGAGAGAGAGAAGTGTGGCTGAACTCCTCCCAGCAGTTCATCGCCCCAGCCAAGAACAGACCCTCGCGAGGCTGTTCTTCCTTGTATCATTCATCATCATCAGCCCAAGAGGCAATCCACCACGCCACACACTGGAGTAGGGTATTACACCACAACGGTGGCCCGAACCAGTATAAACCCTCTGTCCCTTGTGTTGTTCCTTTCATAGCTTAGATCTTAGCGAGGCGGAGGGGTGCAGGTAGGTAGGAGGCGAAATCTCTGCGCGCACCCCAGTGTTTGAACCTCAAGGGTCTGCCGGAACCCGAAATCCGACATTTGGCGCGCCAGGTAGGGGTGCGCCGGAATCCACCTTCTACCGCTTCGTGCCCCATCGCGTCGTCATCATCATGTCCGGCGACCAGGCAGGCAACCCAGATCCATGGGCGGCGTGGCCCGCCCGCACAGAACCGCTCGCCTCGGGCGACCCCGTGCCCCAGGCAGCTCGCGATCCACAGGGCGCTGCGGGCCGCGGGCGACGCGGACAGGCTTCGACAGCTCCCACACCACGGCAGGCGCGGTCGGCAGCAAGGGCCTCCAATCACGCCGCGACCACGACACCGTATACCCGCCGGGAGCAGGCGAACTCGAGGGCCGCGCTCACGGTGGCCCGAGAGCTACTGCAGTGCAGGCTGCTGGAGGGCGGCCGTGACATGCTGTTGGAGTGGGTGGCGGAGCTCCTAGACTTTGCCGCCTCGGGGGCTCACCCTTTCAGCACCCAACTCCCATCTCAAGCCCAGGGCGGCCCGCGCGGGGGCTCCGCACGCACCCACGGGCTCCAAGGCTACTCCAATGCCAGCGAAGCTGTCAGGACCGGACCGGTGGCGGCGCTTCCCCCGCTCCCGGTCCGTGAAGAAGAAGGACTCGACACGACCGGCGGCCCCAATGGACAGCCGCGCTACTACCCCACGGTGGGCGCGTTAGGCAGGACCGCGTGGCACGCGGGGCACTACGGCGTGGCCTTCGGGATGGCGGCGCCAGAGGAATACGTGCCCCTCATGATGGACCAAGGACACCCTCACGAGAGCGAACAAGGCTCGCTCCTCAGCCCAAGCTGGGGGGACGAGGCGCTAGAAGCTGAGCCTTTCCAGGAGCCCCGGGACGGTCCCACTGGCCACGCTGGAGGCAACGATTATCGGGTACCGCTAATTCTTCAGGAGCAGGCATATGCTAACCATGGATCGCAGGAGGTGCAGGTCGCCATAGCGAGCAGCTGCCCCGCTCCCACAACCTCCTACCCCTCGGGAGGAGGGCGCAGGGGGCTGCAGGAGAGGGGCCAGGATCCGACATCACCACCGCGGCATTCAGAGCAAGGTGTTCTCAGGAGGTAGGCCCTCCGCTGGGGAGGTGCCTCAGGGCCTGCCCCCGGCGGAGGACCCGTGGTCGTCGGGGGAACCGCTGGCGACCGCTCTACCCCATCGGCAGCGTCCTAGTTTCCGGTCGTCGTTGATGGCACTAGAGTGTGGCGCAAGGTGGGGCCCTCATCTGGCGATATGAAGCAAGGCCAGTACCTGTGAAGAAGGCCCAGTGCCTGTGAAGCTCGCCGCCCCGTGACACTCTCACGTAATAATGAGTGGGGCTGTACACGCCCCGGAGTCTCAGGGGTGCCGACCTTAGGCTCTGGGGCTCCCTCCCACGCCCAGTGGCAGCACTTAGCTCCGCGCTGGTGAGAAGACGTCCAAGACTAGACTAGGTGCCGGACGCGGCCTTTTGTCTGCTTTCGTTGCTTTTCCCTTTGGTTGTCGCTTTCCCCCGCCGGATTCAAGTTGGATTCGAATTTGAGATTTGTGTGTGTTCGGGGAAGGGGTGCTTAGTCTCGTTCGAGCAATTTCTCGTGTTTTGGTTACCACTTCACCTCAGCTGCCTCCCCTCGTGAGCCCCTCGCGAGCCGGGTCAGGCCTAGCTTGCGCGCATCCCAGACTGCCGCCGACGTGTCCTCTCAGGAGGGTGTTTTACTGCAGATCCTACAGGTCCAATTAGGGAACACTCGAGACACCACAGCCTCCCACAGGCTACCTCAGGGCCAGCACGGGACAAAGGTAAACTAGCCGACCAGCGCGTCGCTTAGGCCAACCACTTGGCGTGGCGCATGGGAAATGTAGCGTCTACTAATACGATGAACACAAGTTTTACATAAGGGGCTCCCCCTCCAAAATACTCTCACTGCCATCAGGCCAAAACCTGAGTTCTGTTCTTGCAGGGTAAGGAAGTAGGAACGATGCATAATCAGTCGGACAAATCCCCCAATGCATTCTCAGGAGCACCACCCGAGCCGTTGCTGGCGTCGCTGAACTCGCCATCGCTGTCCGCATTGCCGCTAGCGGCGTCAGGGCCGTTCACCACGCCGTCTTCGTCGGCCGCCACGATCACACCGTCATTGTCAGAAGCGAAGGCCCTGATAAGAGCATCCACATTGTCTTCCACCCAGTGCGCCAGATCGCCTCGGACGGCCTGGGGGACTGGGGCGATGGCGGCGTCGAAATCAAAGTGGGGATCCATGTTTCGGAGATGGCTGAAGACGCGGGAAAAGGCGCGCCCGAGCAGGGCGTGGCTCCTCTCCTCCACCAACCTGTCAGCCCTGACCGACCGCGCCTCCAGCTGCGTCACCATGTCCGTGAAGAACTGAAGATTGCCAGCATAGTTGACTGCGTGCGGCTCGCCAACAGCCGCCTCGCAGATGTTGCCCAAGGCTGTGTTGGCTCTTTCCCGGAGTGTGGTGTGCATGGGGCCGTGCTCATGCTCCAGGATCCGCCGCTGACGTATCTCGTCCGCGTTCTGGCGCGCGACGACCTCAGCCTCCTCCACCCGCTGGCGGAGAAGGAGCACCTCGGCCTGGGAGGTGGTTAACTCACCTTGCGCCACCTCAAGGGCGCCCAGAAAGCATCGGCCCGCCGCGTCGCCTCCTCCAGCTTGGCCCTCAAGGCAGCAGTCCTGCCTTCAGCTTCGGCCCGGATCAACCACAGCTTCTCTTCGAACTCGTGCTCGAGGTTCAAATGCGCTATCGCCACTCGACGTCCGACCTCCTCCAGGACGCGGGCTTCCTGTGCAGTGACATCATCCTCCGCCTGCGTCACCAAGCGCTCCCTCGTCTCCAGACGCTCGTACTCGCGGGTACGTTCGGCGGCTTCCAGCGTCAGCGCCTCCTCACGCTTCTGGAGCTCTGCTGAGTCACCGAAGGCCACCTTCATCAACACGAGGGCTGCCTCACGCAGCTCCACCTGCTCCTCCAGTGAGTGGCACCAGGCCAGGAGCTCCCGAGCCCGCTCCTCCGCTGCTGTTCGTCGCCGGTCAGCTTCCCGAGCCTCCTCAGCGGCCCAAGATCGGGCCTCCTGAGAGGCCACCAGCGACGCCTTGGCCTCTGCGTCGTCAAGATCGCGCTGACGGCGCGCAAGAGCGATGGCACCCTCTAGCTCATGCCTCTCTGCAGCCAGGCGCAGGCCCTCGGCCTCAAGGCGCGCGTCTTCATCGGCAAGCTCCTCACCAAGTAGGCTTACCGCGTCAGCCGCCCTTCGAAGGAATCCTTGGCAGAGAGCGCGATGCTCCCGAGCACGCTCGAGCATGTCTTCCACACCATCATCTGCCCCAAGCAAGCGCCGGGGGCCACGAGTCAGCACTCCCCCTCCGGACTGGGGGCTGGGGGCTGGCACCCTCGCGACGGCCGGGCACGCCGCGTCAAAAGCCCGGCCTGGGGCTAGCCCGTCCCCAGGTGAAGAGCGCAGGGAGTGCCTCAGCCAATCGCAGTCCACGACCAGACGAGAAGCCCACGGCAGGCTAGCTATGCCATGAGAAGGCCCGCAAAGGAGGATCGCGAGGTGCGCAGGGCTAGGATACGCCTCGGGACGGTTCGCCTCTTCGATCGCCCTCACCACAAGGGCTCCGCTGCTTGGAGCGCTTGAGGACGGTGGAGGGGGTGAAGCCAAGAGGGACGGCTCCTCAGCCGTCTCCGCAAGCTCGGCTGGAAGGGGCCTGCGGAGCAAGGGTCAGTAAGAGCAACAGAAGGATCGGGAGCTGGGAAAGGAGAAGGCTTACTCATCAGTGGCGAAGTACTTCCTACGCTTCAGCAGGAGACAAGGGTAATTGTCGCCCAGGGCCTTCCTTCTCTTCCGGAGGGCCTCAAAGTCCACGCGGAAGCGGCCTAAGAGTTGGGCGTAGGGATCAACCTGTGACGAAGATGGAGCGTCAAGGCGATTTGCGTCAGGGGCGCCTTCCTGATGTGCGCTGCCAATCGCCTCGCCAAAAGAAGCCGCCGGAGCCTCAGGGGCCTCAGTCACAGGCGCGGAGGGCAGCTGCTTGTCACCCTTAGCCTCAGCGGCACGGGCCCCAATAACTGCTTCCTCATGAGCATTGCCCGGCGCTGTCACCCTGCTGGGAGCCCCCTCGGCCTCTGGCGCCTCATGCCTCCCTGCTCCGCCACTTGAGGAAGAGTCGCCTTGTCCGACTGGAAGGGCAGTCACCACCACTGGGTTCTCGTGAGGCCCCTGGAGGCCGGCGGGGCGCGGCCCCCACTCATCGAAGATAGGCATCTGCCTCACAAAATCGCCCCTACTCTAGCAGAGGTACATCAAGGCCCCTCCCTGCTGGATGCTGCCAGGGTTGGGGTCGCCAGTCAGGGTCAAGAGCGCCGTCCTCAACACTTCAGGTGTCAGGTCCTCTTCCTGGAGCCTCATACGATCATCGCGCCCGCTTAAGGCCCACACCCGACGGGAGTGGCGTTGGAGAGGAGCAACGCGTCATAGCAGGAACTCCTTCACCACCTTGGGCGCTATCACGCCAAGCAACCTCAAGAACGCGAAGCAGTGCCAGAAGAAGACGAGTCGGGGGCTCTCAAGCGTCTCCTGGCCCCAGCCCGAATTGGGGACAGCAGGCGAAGTTGGCTCCGACAGCAGGGGGCTGGGCACCCCAGCATCCACATACAGCCACCGCTCGCGGAACCCAGCCGCGGGTGGAGGGAGCTTGAAGTCAATCCCAGAGGCCGCTGTCTCAGACGCGGCAACGAAGCTCACACACGCCTAGCATTGGGTAGGGTCAACAAGGCGCAGTGAGAAGAAGTGGCGCAGCAAGGCAACCGAAGGAAGGATGCCCATCATAGGCTTGCAAACAAAGGCGAAGACCAAAAGGAGAGTGATGGATTCAGGACCCAGATGCATCATGTGGATCTGATAGTGGGAAAGCACGACATTGAAGAAATCAGAAAAGGGAGGAACCAGACCCGCCCACAGGGCGTCGACAAAATACGGGACCTCGGTGACTATCCTGTCGATGGAGAAGTGGGACGCGGGCCAGGCCGTCGTCCTCCCGCATTCATTGAAGATAGTGGCCAGAGCCGAGCTGACCTTGCCCAAGCCCTCGGCGGGGGCCGCCAACGGCGGCAGGTAAGGCAGAGACACGGGTTTCTTCCCTCTTCCCTTCTTCGTCGGAGCCATGGCGATGGGAGGGGGGGAAGGTTCAAGATTGGGTTGAAAATAGAAACCGGAGTTCGAGCGGAGGAAGGACAGAGGGCGCTCGAGCAACAAAAAGGGGAACGACTGTGTACGACTACGAGTCCGCCTAGCATGGCGCAAAATAAGGAGGGCGTGGGGGAACAGTGTCGCCCACGTCCAATCAACCGCCACGCGGCGCCCAAGGCCACAGGATGTTAGGGCCCGCGGCGCTTTGCTCTTGCCCTTCCGCCTCCCTGCACGGCCAAGTCCGGGCGCGCCTTGGGCCCGGGGGCTACTGTCGGCGTTCTGGGAACGGGGGTCCCTAGACTTGCCTGCCTGCGGCCTGCGGCGTGGCTCAAAAGGGGGCCCAGCATGGCCCATCTTCATCAACACAGACCCAAGACCCTCGCGAGGGGCCAAGCCTCGCGGGTTGGACGACACGGAGCTTCCTCAGGCACGGCCTCATCAAGCTGGCTCGCGAGGAGGCGGAGAGATCAAGGCGGGGTACCTCATGAGGTGCCCGTGACGCAAGCCATGACGACCAAGGGCGCCAGGCGGGTGCCAGCCCGCGCAGTGTCCTCCTTTCCTCTTTGGTGCAAAGTGGGCAAGCGCAGCCGCGGAGTACCGAGGCATCAGGCAAAGGTTGCCATTTCGGTGCAACAAGACCAAGACCAGGGAGACTGCAAGACGGAGGTCATCGTGGAGCCCAAGACGGCGTCACCACTAGAGCTTTGTGCAGGCGAAGACTACTTTTGTCAGGGTAGCTAGGACTAGCTATCTCCCTTCAAATTAGCCCGCCATTGTTGGCTCCCTTCCCGCTCGATATTTGGGAAGAGGACCAGGGCCTCTATAAATAGGACCAGCCACCCACAGAGGAGTGGGGGGGTTTCGGTCAGAAAGAGAGAGAGAGAAGTGTGGCTGAACTCCTCCCAGCAGTTCATCGCCCTAGCCAAGAACAGACCCTCGCGAGGCTGTCCTTCCTTGTATCATTCATCATCATCAGCCCAAGAGGCAATCCACCACGCCACACACTGGAGTAGGGTATTACACCACAACAGTGGCCCGAACGAGTATAAACCCTGTGTCCCTTGTGTTGTTCCTTTCATAGCTTAGATCTTAGCGAGGCAGAGGAGTGCAGGTAGGTAGGAGGTGAAATCTCCACGTGCACCCCAGTGTTCGAACCTCAAGGGTCTGCCGGAACCCGAAATCCGACAGTGGTAGCACGTCGAGGGGCACCACGGCAACCTCCGTATGATCGTCAAGTCGGTGTCTGGGCCACCTGCGAGGATCGGGTATCAGCAAGCAGGGTGTCTTGAAAAGAGCCGGCCGGTTGCAGACGAGTAGAAGGTACAAAGACACCGAGCATGCGGCCAGACGGACGGTGCTGAGTAGGTCCATACGACTACAGATCTGCTCCAAGAGAACATCAGGGAGGGAATTCCAATCGCGGCTCTGCGTGTCAGTTGGTTCTGCCATTGGGGTTTTTGGTGCCTGCGAGCCAGCGGGGAAGTGGATTCGGGCGGGCGAGCGAAGAAGCTTCTCCTCGTGTGGCTGAGCAGTGAGCGAGGGGATATGGTACTCGCGAGCTACCAAGGAAGATGGCGTGGGCGGGCGAGAAGTGAGCGGGGGTAAATGGTGTGCGGCCGACGATGGGGAAGAGAGGAGGAAGAAGAAGAGAGGAGGAAGAAGAAGAGACTAGTTGAATAGTTCTCTCTGACCAAAATGGGGAATAAATGGATTGCGAGGACTTCCTTTCTACAATATCCCTATGCCTCTACGCTCACTTCACTCATTTTGCTCCGTACCTAGTCACTTGTTGGAATCTGTAGAAAGACAAATGTTTCGTATTTGGGAATAGAGGGAGGCTTTTACTCCTTACTATTTGGGAACAGAGGGAGTATCACCATATGGAGGGAACAGAGGAAGCTTGAAATATGAACATGTCAATGGGAGGGAGTAAGCCCCATGCATGCATGCACGCAACATGCAACACTCACATGTACACATGGACGCACGCAACACTCACGCACCCATGCGGCACACAGCACACGACGCAACACACACGCTCACGTTCAAGTGCTCAACCTACTCCCTACGTCCATGAAAGACTATACATTTAGAGATTTACACATTGACCAGGGCATAATTAACGCCCAAAAGTAGCAGACTTATGTGTGCATGCGACCATTGAGATAAGAAGATTAAATGAAGGCCGTTGCATGCTGTAATTAAGGATAGACATGTAGCCTATACCTACAGCACAAGTTGGTGCATTAGTCAATCAATATCGATTTAGATTAAAGGCTAAATGCATTGGAAGTATAGATGTACATCATGTAGTACACTCTTTGTTGGAAGACCGAGGGAGGACACGTGCATGCACTCACATACACAGCCAGGGCGGTTCGCGCGCAAGGGTTGGACTCGTGTCGCACCTGCGTAAAGTTTTGTTTAACTGATTTCTTTGCTCTGCCAACTGACAGGTGGGACCCAGAAACCAGGTGACAATTTAACCAGTCAATAAAGTGCCACGTCGACTATGTGGCCGGTCAGTAGGGTGCAATACGGTGCTCTATGATGAGCTAGTGATCGCATAATCGCCGCAAAACTATATATAGTGACCGTAAAGAGCGTACTGTTACATATGTTGACCGCCAGTGTATTTTCTCGTTTCAAATTAAGCCATATTAATTGGAAATGATGCAGTATGGACTACTACTACTAGTACTAGTGCTGCTTTCATGTGTCCCGTCAACTCGCCGAACGAGGAGAAGCCTGCTTACTACGCCTCTCCCTCGCCCACGCGCGCGGTGATTCGCAGGACGACGAGAGGGTTTTGACTACAGCACCCTCTCCCTCTCCCTCGCCCTCGCCCTCGCGGTGGACGTGCAGCAGTTCAATCGGTGTCAGATTGCCAGAAGCATATTGTACTATAGTATCATCATTGTTGGACCTTCCGAAGAGGCGAAGAGCCAAGTGCAAGGTTCACACGAGTACGAACTGTTGAACCCCCCGAAGAGGCAAAGAGCCAAGCGCAAGGTTTTATAGGAGTTGTCGTCCTAGTAGGAGTGTACTAGTACAACTATAGCGAACGATGCTACTGTATGATGCCGCCACGTCACGTATATCCAAAGCTGTGCCACCTTTTTTTTCTCAAAGAACATGTTGGAGCCCGTGCAACAACCACACAAGTTGCACGTACACATAACACATTTACTAGTAATAAATTCTAAAGGACAAATGCCTATATGCCACACAAGTTCATCTCCAACTCATGTGATAAAT
The DNA here is from genome assembly GCF_018294505.1 of Triticum aestivum. Taxonomy (NCBI): domain Eukaryota; kingdom Viridiplantae; phylum Streptophyta; class Magnoliopsida; order Poales; family Poaceae; genus Triticum; species Triticum aestivum. The sequence goes on from NC_057809.1 coordinate 91,075,954, forward strand.
TTGTGCACGACTAGTCTACATATAGTCACAGCGCTACCGTTCACAATTACCGTACTCCACTTACACGTTATAGATGGGCTACGTGTCCTCCTCCAGGTTCCAGTCCCAGGTGTTCTTCATGGATGGCACAATCCATAGCGGTGGGCAATGGGAATCATTTTCGCAGCTTTCTAGTCCGGTTCCACACGATGGAGACTCATCCAAGCTGAAGCGGCATAAATCAGGGATAGCATGTCCCAGCATGTCGTTCATCCGGCGGTGCGCACTGAAGACACAACCATGCTTCATGAACGGCAGGCCTTCCGTGTCGTGCATAGAAGGTGGCATCCGCTTCACAATGGGGTAGCTGTCCCCGATGAAAAGCGAGTACTCTCCAAGAGTGTTCCTCGGCACCCACGTAGCATCACGGGGGTCGAACTCGGCGCCGTTCATCTGGTACACGTGGCATCCCAGATCTGGACACATGGTGACGTACATAGTCAAGGTCCATGCATAATAATGTTGTGCTCAAATGTGGCGGTCAGTAATACTGTGCAGCAAATAGTACTACTCCGGTATAGAGGAAGTAAAATAACCAGCTTATTATATATAGCCACTCTTGGCTACATGGATGAGATAGTAAGACATGGAAAAACAAAAATGGTGGCAGCTAGTGGGTTCAAGTCTTCAAGGGCCTAGCTAGCTATACGCGTCCTCCAAGGTAAAAAGTACTCCTACTAGTACTACAAAGTATACTACTAGTACAACAATGAAAGAGAAGGCGAGAGGGTTAAAAAATGGAATACCTGGGTAGATGGTGACGGTCCGATCGTGGTAGATTATGTGACCATGTTGCACATCAGTGGTACCATGGGTAACGACTGCTAAGATAGTTGATCCCAATATGCCAAAGTCAGCTACAAGGTTCCAGGTTAGACCAAATCGCGGATGCAAATGCACATCCAGGATCGGTGATCTTATTTTGATCGGGGGATGACTGGTCCCTGCAAAATAATGGAGTACCGTTAGGGATGCAAATGATGGTTTGTGCATTCCGTTTGCAATCTCCCATACTGCAGGATGTCAACCAGATGAAACAAGTCCCCTGGCTTGTCACCGCGAAGATGCGACCTAGATGGCGCATGACGTCTTCGAACGTGTAGGGGTACAAATCTGCCGCCGCCAACATGCGCAAGCCTCTACCGTTACTACCTCCTGCATTGATGGCAATCCTTATGTCGAACACCGCGATGAGATAGTAATCGTCGTAGCCGCGTCGCTTTGTCGGCGGGTCTGCAATTGCTATCTTCTTCAATCTCATGTAGGCATCATCATATGTATTCTTGCCCAGCCAGTCCGGAAGGCCGATCCCAATGGTGGAGAAGGGGTCTACCGGAATGGCCGCACTGCTGTCGATGTTGTGCAAAATGATGGTGGTATCCGGCCGGAGGTATGCAAGCCAATCTTCGTTGGCACCAACCCAGACCTATATATAAGACGGTGGGCAGCAGAGAAATTACGGGATGGAAATGGAACAACTAAGTACTACATGATCAAACTCCATTACTGACCTGCTCATCGGACAAAATCCGACTACCTCTCAACGTCGGCAACTCTAGCGGAGTCAATGTGCAACCATGGCCAGGGAGCGATGGACTGTTCGAAGGATTGTCCCATAGAAGAACCTTCTCCTCGAGGATGCATGGAAGACCAACAAGCATGGCCTGTTTAAGCAGCGTCTTGAAAAAGTTGGTGCAGGAAGCACCAAGTCTTGCGGCGGTGAGGACGTCGGAGCGGCGTGTGATTTCTCCCACAGGATCGTCATCCAAGGTCTCCCAGCCCCGACGAGGAGGAGAACCTCCTGGCGAATCCATGGGAGCAATGACGAACTGCCTTCTCTTCGGGGGGAGGGGAACTGGCGAGGAGGAGATAAGAGCGTAGTAACCGCAGGGCCTCGTCCCTTCCAACTGTAGATCGTTCCTCAGCGAAGGGGTGAGGCTATTATTTACTACTAGTACTCCCTCCGATTCTTTTTACTCTGCGCATAAGAGCAGACCCGGATACCAAGGCAGGGGCTCGCTGCATGCTTTCTGGACGGAAATACCCCTGGCGCATGGATGGGAGGAGTTAGCAGCTATAAATGCCCCATGTAGCCCATTGGCTGTCCGCCCGCATTCTCCTCTCTCTGCATGCTGCATGGATGTCTCCCTATCTCTCACATGTCTGCATGCGGTGGCGCTGGCCTATGAGAAGCTCGCGTGGAGATAGCAATCTTCTCTCCAGAAGTGATTTTTTTGAAAGAAAGGGATTATGGAACGTTATGGGATTGCATTATACTGTAAATAATAGCACTAGTAAGAAATTTTTGGCACTAGGTAGTAGTTTTTGGCGTGGATTAAGAAATTTTGGGTATGTTTTTGCCATTTTTTGTACACGCCAACTAGTGTCAAAAAACGTCTTACATTATGTGACGGAGGAGTACGTACTCGTACTGTAGCAGTACTAGTACTACTTTTCTCAACTAGTAGTGCGATGTACTGTACTTCTAGTCTAGTCTAGTATAGTGCACCAGTTTTGAACTCTTGAATCTCAGGGCCAAGGAGCTACAGTTGGAAGTGGAGGGTACTACTGTTCTCTAGAACCATCGCTGTACTATCAATGCAGGGGAAGTACACCTGCGTAGTGGCCTAGTGGGTACTCTCGGTGCTCTATTCAGCTGCTGCTCTCACGTAGCTGGCCTACTCAGCCGCTCCTCTCATGCACACACTAGCAGCCTGTTTATCAGCGACGGTTACTGCGGGGGCAGAACATTTGAGTTATTTGATATAACGAGACTAGGCTTTTCACTTCCATTTGTGGAGGTGTAATGGATCTCGTCGAACTTTGTTAGTAGTTCCTTCTTTATGAATGAGATGAAGCAAAGATTTTGCCTCCGTTTCAAAAAAACGGCAAGAGGAATTTCTTTTATAGTAGAGCCGATAGTGGAGTGAAGTCCATGCATGCAATGCCACAAGCTACAGAGTAGTAGTAGAGCACTTTACGTACAGAGCCATATTACACAGTTCCCAATGCCCCGCCAAGCTTTTCTGGCTCCTCAGGCTTAATTGGGAGGCGCTAGTTTAAATATGGTACTAGCTGGAAGCTGCAAGCGAGGTGCGGCTAGGGCGAGCACGCGAGCCACGGGATGCTGGGAAGGAAAACCCGTTCACGTGGCTAGGCTGTCCAGTGCACCCAGATTGTGGGGCCGCACGTCCGTTTGACTTCAAAACTCAAACTACCCGTGTAAAATATTGGCTCGCAGCGAAGTGTAGTAGTACTATTTTAAAAAAATAAGGCCGCTGTGCATTCGTCCGGGATCGAACCCACAAAACAAGGTATACACTCTCGCGACCACTAGTAGTACTCGTTGGAGTACAACGCAACCTAGAATCGCCTTTTGTCGCTAGTAGTACGTACATTGTTCCTTACAAGAAACCCCTAAGAGCATGGTTAATAGTATAGCCAGCTGCTGGCTATAAGCCAGTGCCATGTCATCTACAGCCCATCTTATAGCCAACATGTAGTAGTAGTTTATTTCTTATAGCCCGCTGACTCAGCTCTATTATACTTGCTCTAATAATGCAAGAAACCACTAAAATGCCAAGAAACTACTACCACTTGCATACGTGGCAGACTTAAGATGAGACTACCTTATCAACCATTGTACATGCTCTTACCAACAAAAATCCTCGAGTGACCTCCTACCTCCGGCCCGTCCACCTAGTCATCCTCGGCCATGGGACGCAGCTACCGCCGCCGGCAGAAGGCGAGGTCAAAACCGCCGGTGGTGCGGAGCCCATGTTGCGGCAGCCCAGATGCCAGCTCCGTCCGGCGCTCGCGGCTGCTAGCTAGCCAAGATAGCTCCATCCAGCTGCTTGTCTGCAAGGTTTGCTAGCTAGATTGGCAAGGCAGTGCGGCAGCTTGCTCGCGCGCGCTGCGCTAAGGCCAGCCATCTGGCTCGAGCGAAGGCCAACGTGGCGGCTTGCTCGCTCGTGAGTCACGCTCGGGCCAACCTGCCAACCCGTGTGGAGGCCAGCGCGGCGTCCGGCCCGTCCGGTGGAGCGGCGGCCAACTCGCTCATCACCGGCGCCACCGACGAACACGCATCAGTACTGTTTGAAGTAATGTTCAGGAAAAATAATGATTTGAGGGGGAATAACAGGATAGAAGGTCAGATGTGGGTCCCTCGTGTCAACAGTCAAACAAAATGTGTTGGTTTGAGCTGCCTCGTCAGCACGGACATGTGGGCCAACCCTGTCATAAATGGGTTTAAACGAACCTAATCGGTAGGAGTACTAGGTAGTTTTTGGCGTGGATTAAGAAATTTTGGGTATGTTTTTGCTATTTTTTGTACAATAGATTCCTCCTAGGGCTGGTTGACAGTGGTAGTTTTTTGTTAAATACTCTACATATTGTAAGTAGGAGTGAAAGTTAAGCTTTGGAAGCCAATAAGCAAGGCTAGTTACATAGTGCATATGTGTACATGATTGAAAGTAAATATCAACCATGAGTGACTAATATCTTGATGGAAAACTCGAAACTATGGAATACTAGGAAATGAAATGCATGGTTGGAAATACTAGCAATGTTCATGTCCGTTGCAACGAATCATAATTAGAATAATACTTATTCACAAACTTGGTACAAAACACTCTAATTTTGATATACATATGTCACTAGAGATATATTATGTTTCAATTAGAATATATTCCTTGGGCTATTTTGGTGAGGTCAGGGAGGGATGTGGTTGGTTTTAAGATACTAATTATGGGTTTTTCTGCAAATTGGTAGACAAGTGGGATGTTGGTGAGAAAAGGCAACAACTTACCTCGCAGTCGTTAGATGTAGATCTAATGGTCAGAAACGACGTGTGGCAGACACACCAACATCACCAACTTAGTCTTGTGTAGGAGTACTAGCAAGATCCGTGCATTGCACGGAACATCAAGATCCATTTTTTTATAAAACACTTGTTGTGATTGACCCTTGCGGGAGTAATCCCATGTGTAAAAACTAATGATATCTCGAGAAATATGAGATAAGGTGAAGAGGAGTGGGGTGTGGTGGTGGTTGGTGGTCGAACTGAGCGAAGGCATGGGGATTGACGACGCCGGCAGCGGCCACCAGGCCAGTTTGTTCCAGAGGCTTCCTTTCTTAATTGCTCAATAATGAGGTTTGCTGGAGATAAGGATGAACGAGGGAAGGCCTTGTCTGCAAATGCGGAGAGGGGTGCGGGTATCTTTTAGTTTAATTTCCATCTGTCAGATATAGATTGGACGGTCTATATTGCAAGATGGCACACGTACCATCATCACCAACTCGGTTTTTTATAAGAGAAGAAATATAAGTATGGAGATACAAACGTATTATCGATACTTGCTTCCGTAAACTAGCATCTACATTCTATTCAATGCCTCGGCATGTGGGGCCTTAGCACAATGACTTCTCGACTGTGTAAAATGAAGATTTTCCCGTCGCCGACAAGGAGGGGGTGACGGCGGCGCGCTTTTTGGCTTGCTCTAGTCCTAGTAGTCATACTAGGTGGTCTAAGGACGTGTAGATTTATTATTTTTCACGTCTCATGTTCGCCGTACTGCCACGACTGTTCATGAATAGACGGTAAGTTATTCACGGGGAAACCCTTGTTGACCGTGTTTGCGAGAGAGAGAGAGAGTGTGTGTGTGATATGTTAGAGACTGAGACAATGATAACAGATTCTTTGTGTCTATGTGTGTGGAGGATAGAGAGAGACATGTACATGGGGCTTTGTGTTGTGTAACGTGGAGACACATATACATAATTAGAGAGTGAGTGTGTGAGATACACATGCAGACATGAGGAGAGATGAGGATCCAGGTAAATGGGTGTGTGTGCGTGTCTGTGTGTGTTTGTGCACGCATTTTTGTGTGTGAGAGGGAGAGAGTGTATGTGGAGTAGAGAGACCACTGATGATGTAAACCTAGTATAAGGGAAGGGGGAATGGTGTGACATGTGTAGTAGCGAGATAGCACGGGTGCGGGCGGGGGGAGCAGACTATTTGGAAGAGACATCGAGTGTGTGTGTGGGAGAGGGGTGTGAGAGCGAGAGAAAGAGAGAGCTAGCGACGATGAGAGAGAGAGAGAGGAAGAGAGGGGCGAGAGGGGTCGTTTGTGTCCATAAATGGCGTATAGATAGGGAGACAATGTTGATGTGTCCGAAATTGTCCTATGAACGGAGACGCAAGGGAAGCGAGTCATAGTGTGTGTGATAGGGACTTCATGAGAGAGCTAGAATAGATGGTGTAGAGAACAATGTGCAAAACCGAGAACGATATACATTAGGGAGCTATGCAAAGAGTCACGACATATATGTATACAAGGAAGGAGCTGGGGCGGGTCCGCATGTGGGAGAGATAGAAAGAGGAGAGAGGTGCACAAGGAGACAAAGTGTGCTTGTTTGCAGTGGGGGTGGTGTGTGAGGTGAGTGCGCGAGAACCACATAACTAGGGAGATAGACGTTTGGGGGCGACGTTTTGTGTGTATGGGAAATATACACTCTACATAGTGCGTGTGCTTGGGTAAGAGAGATAGCGGGAGACCTAGAGAGTGAGGGAAGAGATGTGTGCATGCCCGAGAGACAAAGTGATAGAGACCTATGTTGGGGTCCGGACTTTACAAGAGAGAGG
>NC_057809.1:91083008-91092804 GCF_018294505.1 Triticum aestivum
AAGAGTGAGGTGTCTATATTTGAGGGACTTTAGCGTAATGGAGATATTGTGCACTCATGGTTGATCAATTTGTTTCACAGTTTGTACTATGAGATAACGATACTTTTGAACATGCGTGATATACCTTGATGTACCAAAATTACAAACCTAAGATTGGAATTTTGGAATTCGACTCCACCATTAGCTTTTGTAATTCATTTAAACAGAGGTACATTTTTAAGCCGGGATTTCGTGATTTCAAATTCATATATCAAACCTAGAGATATACACATACGGGCATGTTCAAACTTTATAATCATCCACTTTATTCATACACATACACATTTTTGCTTTTGTCATCATATTTAGGATAAACACATTTGGAATTTCATTTGAATTGGACCGTATGATGGTATTTGCTTGTAGTAGCTCAATGATCCATATTTGAATTGAATGGATAATCTAAGTTTCGAGTTGGAGACATTGATTTTCAAAAATTACACATTTTTTTGCGTGTAAAACAAACAAATTGTCGGCCATGATATCATAGTCGGCCGTACGAGAGCAGAATACTTATAATTTTAGGTGCCAAAAGCTTTCAAACTTCCCGCTCACATCGATATATCACGCGCCCGAAAGTTTAGCCCTGCGATATTCCTGTTTTACCCCTGCCACATGAACGGAAAAGGGCTGCTTTGGTAACTCCATTGTTTTCCCCTCTTTGCCCCCAACATTCTTCCCTAGAGACCCTCCCCTTTCCCTCCTCGACCCCCCAACCACGGCAAGCCGCCGAATCTAGTCCTCCGCCACAACGGTGGACCTCACACCCCGCCGGATCTACCTTCCGCACCTTGGAACCCCCAACTGCCAACTCACCACTTTACCGCAGCCGCTTCAGCGACTGGCTTGTCCACCGCTCTAGATCTCCTTGACCGCCATCATGGTCCACCGCACCGGATCTGCTTAACTGGCGCCCTCGTCCACCACAGTGTAGGCCCTTCACTGACTCCCTCGTCCGCCCCTTCGCTGGCCCTTCATACAAGCCCTCATCCGCCGCAACAGATCCGCCTCACCGAAAGCACTATACAATGCGCCCGCCGAAGCCTTTGTCCACTGCACCGGAACCGCTCCACGGACGCCATATTCAACTCCACTGGCCCTGCTTTACCGACGCCGCAGCCTCATCAGGTTATTTCGATTTGTACTCCTTCGGTTGTTCTCTTTATCATGCAACTGTTCACTTACCACAGATGAGCTTTCTTGTATGTCGACAGGCGCCGCAACCGTAGCACCGGAGCCGCTTCAGCGATGGCGACAACCGGCCAAAACTCAACCGCAACACGAGCACCATCGACGATCCTTAGCTACCAAGTATGACAACGATACCCATACGCCGCCGAGAATCAGGTACTATTATCCAACGGTCGGCGCCTACGTTCACTTTCCTAGCATAAGCACTGCACCTTTGAGTTTTTTCAGGGCATCATTCAGTTTTTCATGAGACGCGTTATTCTTCTTGCACCTGTAGGGCCATACTTCTGGCAGTGAACATGTTACATGTGCTAAATTACATACCAGTGCACATATAGTTAATATGCTTTAGTTTTGTTCTGATGCCACCTGTTGGTTCCATCAGACTACTTAATGTTCTCTATGCTTAATTACACATCAGCAAACTAGCATGTGGTCCCGCTGCTTTTTGTTCGTTTTACCCTACATTTTCTGATGCTAGCTATTACATCACTGCTCCGAGCCTCTGTTCATTACTTGTTTGTGTATTCTTGATCTTCCCAAGTTGCATGACTAATTTGATGCTTCTATTAATTATGGAGCTGCCAACCCCATCAAGCAAAATATTTGTTATTTTGGGGCTGGCACCTCGAACAAGCATAAAAATAGAGGGAAGCAGATATACTCCCTCCGATTCTATTTACTCTGCGCATAACTCTTGACCCGCATACCAAGGAGGGCACTGGTTTAATTTTTTTGGACTAATTTTCCAATTAATTAGGGCAGAGGCGGATGGGGCGGGGCACAAAAGGAAACCAGCGCTAGGAATCGGCAACGCGCAGACTAATACGAGAAAACTGAGAAAAAGTTATACGCAAAGTAAAAAGAATCGGAGGGAGTATTGTCGTGTATGCACACACCCTTCTTTCATTAGTTTAGATGAACCATTGATGATCAATTCAGACCAGTGCATGCGATTAAAATTAATTTTACCTAAATAGATGGTGCAGAATAAACTACAACAACTAGATTTGCAACCACGGGATGATGACGATATCTTCAAAGAACATTGCAACAGCAGCTAGGCTTCACAGCAACATATGGTAAGCCAATGTGTTTTAGTACATGTGAAATGTAATGCGAGTGGGCTGCTTTCTTGGCTTGTGCCCTCAACGTGTAATCCTACCGAATTACAAATAGTTCAGTTGTCTGCTTTGCTGTATTGCTTGATTCGAATGCTTATTTGTTCTTACGCTATACCTGAGTTGTCCAATATGTCAGCAGTGCCTACTGTACTATCGTAAATAAATGCATGCCTATTTCATTTGAGTCCTTAACTTTTCCTCTCAACTTCATCACAAGACTGTCTTCGTAGTTTGTATGAGGCCACACTATTAAGTGCTTTCTCAGATTATTTCAACTGCTTAGATGCCTTGGCAACTTAAATATAGCAGTTGTATACTCCCTTTCAACTAGGGATGTCAACTGGGTCCGGTTTAATCCCGATTAAAGTCCACTAGTGGTATGATAGTTCAAAAGAGTTTTTGTTTTTTTGAGGAAAATGAACTAGGGAGGTAGCAAAAACTAACTAGATGGGACTGGCGGATTTCGTTTATTTGCCACTTACATCCCTAGTTTCATCTTACCATTTTAATTTCTTTTCGGCTGATGCTGCTTCGAACCATTTAAATATAGTTTGCCATGCTCGGCAATAATTCGTCCGTCATTTACCATGTAAGCTTACTGCCTGGATCATATGATAACTATCTCTTACTGATGTCCAGCGGAACCTTTCAGGATGCCGTTCACACTAGGACACAATGTACAACCCCAGAATCTATTTGTGGAAGCAGTGCACCATCCATGTTACCAGATGGTAGCAGTTCAGAGGCAACACCGCCGGAGAGCAGTTCGAGCATAGATATTATAGTGCTTGAGGCTCTACTAGAGGCAGAAAGAGATGGTGTGGCTGCCATGAATGAGGTAATATTTATCTTGAGGCTGGAAATTACGGAATTAGCGGCACGCATTATGCAAGCAACCCAAGAATTGGAGGAAGTAAGAATGTTGCATTTGAAGACGGAGGAGGTCCTGCTGTTTCTGTTATCTGAAGCCCAAGATAATCCCGGTTCTTCTTTAGATACCAGTTGAAATTTTCATTAGATTATTGTACTTGCATGTTGTGTCATGTCTCTGAATGGATTATGTTGCAAGACCCCCTATGTTGTCCATGTGTTGTAATGATCCGAATTTTTTAGGTGAGGTAATCCTCAGAACTTGTATGATTGACATAAGGTGAACTGTTTGTTGTGTGAGCATATTGTATTGGATGAAATAACTGTTTGACTCAGAGTGTATCAAACCTACTGAATTCGAAGATCACAACATTTCTAAATCATAATCATATATAAAGGTGGAATAAATCTTTGTTCTGGTTTTGAAGAAATAAATAACAAAACATATAATTATCTGTGGATATTCGTAATCGAATACAAATTGGAATTGAATTTAGTTTGCCAGGTCCCAGGGAAAACATGAATGCTAATTCTCCCAAGTTTTGAACGAAGTGGCTAAACACCCGCTATAATTTGTGGGCTGCTCGAAGCAAGTGTTTGCGAGATGGAAATTACTATCTACCCCTGGCACTTGACATCCTTATCGACAGGATTTACACTGCTGTCGATAGGGGTAGACTAGTAACTTCAATCAGACGTGACACGATGGCCTCTGAGCCCATTCAGACATGGTGGGCGCCAAACGTGGGCGACAAAACACATTTGATTCAAGCTCGTCCGAAAGACATGTGTCTCTTCCTCCATTTCCCCATTCATACATGGTGGGTGGCAAAACAAACTCTCCTCGTCCGAAATCGATGTAGGCTTATATTTTAAATAGGGACATATGTGTAACTTCCATCAGATGTGACACAACCGCCCTACCTGTCAGCCCCATTCATACACCGTGGGTGCCAACCATGGGCGGCAAAACACCCTCTCCTCGCCCCAAATTGATGTAGGCTAATATTTTAAATAGGGGCAGATGTGTAACTTCCATCAGACGTGACACAACCGCCCTACCTGTCAGCCCCGTTCATACACCATGGGCGCCAACCATGGGCGGCAAAACACCCTCTCCTCGCCCGAAATAATTACCGGCAAATATTTGGGAGATGCGAGATTACCGTCCTATCCCCAACCGACGCGATGTCCGAAATTTTAAATGGGGGATAAGTTCGTAACTTTCCCCCATTTCAGAGAAGCGCGTCCCAAAGTTTGAGATCCCCCTCCCCTCCATTTCCCCATTCGTACACCGTCGGCAGCATGACAACCTCCGCACTGCGGCCAGCTTCCTCCGTCCGCCACCCCATCCTCCACCTTACCGAAGCCGCTACCCCTACCCCGTCGTCCACTGCAACAGATGGACATCTCTCATCCATGGCACTGGACCAGGATCCTTTCATCGCATCCTCTCGCTTCATCGGCGCCGTCGTCCACCTTGCCGTTGCCGCTCCTACGACTGCCTCGTCCACGAAAATAGGATATATCCCCCATCCCGGCCGTCTGCCGTCTAAAGTCTTCTTCCCCGCCGCCGACACCCATCACACCCGCAGCACCCTCAACGTATCAGCATAGGCCTACACGGCGTCGCAAGAGAGGCGGTACTCTTCCATATGTGCTTAAGTTCTTGATCTCACCTGGAAAATAGATCATAATTTGTTTACTGTACTTTTCTTGTCCGTACCAAATCGTAGTGGCTAGTTGAAAGCAAACATTGGTTGCGAAGTAGCTTTGTCCGGTTTGCACCTTCAGATCCGCCATGGCACGGGCACTATACTCGTAAAGCTTATGTTTCCCCCCTTTATATTCACTACCATCATCGTAGGTGCTTCGTGTCGTGCTAGCACTGCTCCTCAAGACCTCAACCCAAAGCTTACGTGTTGAAATACGAATCTGATATGATGCTCATATCACTAAAACAGAGAACGTTTAATTGGTCACCTAATGTTCCTATATTCGTTTCGAAAAGCATGTGCGCCACCCACTGGTCCAGCAAGTTCCACTTTCCTGATTTTTCTTTTGATGCTTAGGGTTTTCCCCTTTTATCTACTCTACTATGATCTGCGTAGGTGCTTTCTGTCGTACTAGCATTACTCCACCATTCAAGCTAAACAACACAACACTCAGAATTCGAAATCTTAGTTGTTCAAATATGATTGTGATATGATACTGATATTAGTTAACCGACACATTTAATTGGTTAGCTAAAGGTCCCACTTGAGTTTCCAAATGCATGTCGTGACATATAGAGAGACAGCATAATTGCATTTCTTTGTCACTTGTTGATCGTACTTTCTTGTCCATACCAAATCTTAGTTGTTATTTCAAAGCAAACATCGGTTGCTAACTACCCTTTGCACGGTTTGCAGCTTCAGATCTGCCATCCCACTGCCACGGTCAACACTGTACTCATCATGCTTATGTTTTCCCCAGTTTATGATGACCACAATCAGCCTATGTGGTTCGTGTTGTAATAGCACTGCTCCACCCATCGAGCTAAACAAGCTTAGTTGTACAAATTCATATCTGATATTATTGTTGATATTAGTAAAACTGAGAGATGTTTAATTGGTTAGCTAAATGTTCCTACTTTAGTTTCGAAATGCATGTGAGCCACATATGGAGAGACCGGAAAGAATAGTATTTCTCTGTGCGCTCTGGTTCATCATGGGTGGCCAACCGACATTGTATTAAAAGACTTGTAATATCTTCAATCTGCTTGCTCTTCTACTCTTCTTTAAGATGATACTCTTCTCTTGCGGTCAACTGGTCAGGTCGAGTTGTTCTCCCTTAGTATATTTTGAATCTGTCAGGTCAGGTCGACTTGTTCTTCTTTACTATATGTTGAAGCTATCATCTGCGAAGTGTCATCACTTCTGGAGTTCTCATATTTTGAGTAGTAGGCCACATTATATTAATGCACACAACAAATTACAGCATGCATGGCATCTTTTAAAAGAATTGCAGAGATAGCACAAAGGGGTTTACAGGGAGGCAGTATTGGATTAGAATCACTTCTGCATTACAAAGAAAACCTCACTTGTTTGTATGTTTTAATGCATGTCAGATATTGAACACTATCAAAATGAATATGAGAATGGGCACACGAGAGGAATATTGCGGAATGATCCACTGCCTAACAAACTTGGCATGGTGGAGGATGGCCTATCTTATTCACCCATCAAGGTGCTTGCTCTAACTTTGCAAAGTTGTATTGGTCGCACATATTTTGCTTCTGACCTCTTGCATTACTTCTACTTTGTTACACCATCTGCTTAGTTTAAGCATCATATATGAGTATATGCCATACCTATCCATTTTCTGTACCTATTCCATGTGTCGTCACACTATGTTTTTCTAGTGAAATGTTGTTCTTTCGTAATAGGTGTCCAAAGGAAGAGGGTGAGTGCAGGTCATCAAGGAGTACAAACTAGGTATTTGAAAAAGGTAGTGATACCTGTTAAATCAGATAGATCAGCAGCCACAGAAAACACAGGCCCAAGTGTACCACACTTTACCCCTACTCCAGTGGCCAAACCCCTATTAGAACTGCTGGGAGCCCAGCGTCAGGTACTGTCTATGATATCAATTCAAAATTTGAACTCCTAAATTTCTGCTTGTGCCTTACCTTCTCTCTTGTATGAAAACTAATTTCATATGAATCTCCTTGCTCAAAGGATCATACGATCTCAAAACAATAATGGGCTCTACATTGCTCTTGTCAGTACCTCTCTCCCTTTTGCCTTGTAACGCTGTACTTAATTAATTGCTATTTGATTATGTACCATCAGTCTGCACCTGAGCTTCATTATCCTCTATTTCTTCCAATATTATTTGATCTATATTTACTCTTTGCAAAATGTAGAATAATGGCAACGCTTATAAAGAATTTTCTTTGGGGAATTTATTGAATTATCCTTCCATCAACATGGAGAAGGGCTTTGTCCATCCCGTGTTAACATGTAATGTAAGTTCATCCTTCGCAAGCCTTCAAACTTTGTTCTAGTATAGATTTGGATAGGCATCATTTCCTCCACTGTTGTTTGCTTTGCTGTTTACATCTGATTGGATGTTTGCAACAACTACCAGTTTCAAATTGTAGTTGTAAAAACATGTTCCTTATGCAGAACAAATCCATTTATTTGCTTATATAATTGTGAAACCTGTTATGTGTCTCCTTGTTTCTCTTTCAGACTCGTATCTCTTACGCCAGGCAGAACTTTAGGGAAGATAGTGAGCCAAACCATCTTGAGGACAGCGAGATGACCCCAAGGTCCTGTCTTGATGAAGACAGTGAGTTGAAGCTACTCACCAGCAGGTGTGAGATAACCTCTGTGCAGTCGCTGCCTCAATCAGTTCGACTTCTTCAGTCTCAACTTAAAGCGAAAAGGCTTGCTTCAGCTCAGCTCCGATTTGAAGTCAAAGATGCAATGAAGTTGTCAGAGGACTGCCGTTCGCACCATCATGCCTTAAATCTAGTGTTGATGCATCTATCATTGACACAACTGAGGTCTAATCAGCTTCTTCAGCTATCTGGGGGGGCCCGACCTGGCCAGGCCTAGTGCCTTCTGGAGTGCTCTCAGTTTTGTATATTCTTTTGTCGGCGTGTTTATTTGCACTGGTGGCGAACTTTGATGCCCAGTGGATGTAATATGTGTGATAGCCGTGATAGCCTAGCGTAAGTTGCTTGCTTATTTATTTCCTTGTTGTCTTGTTTATTTGTTTGCTTCTGGTCATTGCAGTTCTTTTTCCACGGTTTGCTAGTGGCTGCAATAACCTATTTTTTAAAACTAGACCACAATAACCATGGGCTAATATTTACTGTAGTGACACTGGGCCTCCTACGGGTCATAGAAACAGTGGGCCTTCTACGGGCCGTAGAAACAATGGGCCTTCTACGGGCCGTAGAAACAATGGGCCTTCTACGGGACGTATCATCAATGGGCCTTATACGGGCAGTATGATCGATGGCCAAACATGGGCCAATAACAGGTCGCATTATGGCCGTAAACGGGCTAGAGTTGGAATCGTCCGTTCATGGGCCGACCATAACGGGCCATCATTAATAGGTCGTATTTGATGACGCTATGAAAACGGCCCAACGTATTAACGGACCACAAACGGGCCGACTGTAACCACGGGCTGAATTTGGCCCACAAGCAGAAAATGACAGTAACGGGCCGTAAGTAAACGAATGCTGGAAATGAGCCCAAGAATAAATGGGCTCTGAGAAGGCCGAAAGATAACATGGGCTGGAAACGGCCCAACGGAATAACGGGCCGTTAATGGGTATAAAGTGATACACTGTTCATTATGGGCCAGTTTCACCACGGGCCGTTAATGGGTGTAAAGTGATACACTGTTCATTACGGGCCAGTTTCACCACGGGCCGTTAGTAGGCCAAGAGTTACATAGGGCCTCATATGAGCCGAAAGACGTCATGAGCCATACATGGGCCAGAAGTGAAAATGGGCTGGCATCATATTGGGTGGCCCAGATGACGCTACTGGGCCTAATTCGGATAGGGCATAACGGGCCTTGGGTTAGCGGGCTGTAAATGGGCAATATGCGAACATGCCATTAACAGGCTTTACATGGGCCAGCCCGCCACCTTTTGACCAAGTCAAACGGGCTGGCCTTTTCACAGGAATGGGCCTCTGTTGGGCCATGCCACGTGTCGATGTATCATAGGCGCCTATCTGACCCACTGACGAGCTAACACGTGTTTCGTCCGGCCAATAAGAATTTTACACGTGGAAATTTCCCATTGGTCGGGGCTGTTAACGGGTTATCGGATCCAAAACCCGACCCGATAGCGATGGTTATCAGAACTCCGGGGTAACGATGGAATCCTACACCGGTAACGACAAGGACAGATACTACGGAAGGATCGAGGAGATCTGGGAGCTGAGCTACGCTGGAGAGAAGGTCCCGATGTTCCATGTCAGATGGGCGAAGAGCGTCCTAAAAGAAGACCGGTATTTCACCACCATGGTTATACCCAAAGCCAAATCCAAGACCGCGGGCGCAAACGTCACCGCGAAAAATGAGCCATGGGTACTGGCTTCCCAAGTGGACCAATGCTTCTTCATTACCGACCCATCAAAGCCCAGTCGTGTTGTCGTGAGGAGAGGCAAAAGGAAGATCATCGGAATGGATGGAGTAGCCAATGAGCAAGACTTCGACAAGTATGGCGACCCGAGGATCGAACATGACGATGATGATGAAGTAGCAGCATACACCACAAGAAGAAGCAGGACCACCCTACCTAAAGGACGTCCGTTCCACAGAAGAACTCCATTTGCGAAAAAGAAGGGCAAGAAGATTGTGAACAGATAGCTAGCTAAGATCGATTGTATTTAAATCGTAGCCTTCATTTCTCGATTGTATTTCATGGGCACTTTTTGAACTATCATGAATATTTTTAAATTTCATGGACACTCGATCTCGATCCCCCTCCATCTCGATCGCTATCCCACCTCGCCAGATCCGGTCCCCCTCGCCGCCGAGCACCCCCTGGTCCACCGGCC
>NC_057809.1:91093445-91115885 GCF_018294505.1 Triticum aestivum
CAGTTCCCTCTCCCTCCCTCCACCGCGCCGCCGCCGCCCCGACCCACTGCGCCACAGCCGCCCACGCGCCCCCGCCGCCTCCCTCTCCCCTTCCTCCCCCTCGTCGCCGGCGGCCCGGACGCCGCTCCGTCCACCTCGTCGGGCTCCTCCTCCCGCTCCCACCAGCAGCCGCCGCCGGAAGTTGTTGCCCTCCCACTGCCGCCAGACGCCGCCCCCTCCCCCGTCGTGCAGAGCATCCAGGCGAGACGCCGGCGCCCCCCTCTTCACCGCCCTCCTCGACGACGCCCCGCCTCTGCCTCCTCTTCCACGCCGGCCGCTGCCGACCTGCCGCTGCCTCGTCACCGGACGGTGAGCGCCTCTTCTACTCTCGTGCGCGTGCTACCTGCTGCCGCTTGAGCCACTGGTGCTGTGCTGCTGCTTGCGCTACTATTCTGTTGTGCCATGGATGGGTGGTTGTGCTGATGCTAGCTAGTGGTCGCTGTTCTAAAAAAAGGTCAATTTTTCAATTGAAGCATATGTAGAGTCAGTGTACACGATGGTCTTGTTCGGGAATGAAACTGAGTTCCCCTGTTATGTCTATCTTCAGAAGAGGCTCGTTTTTCTTCTGATATGCAGAGATTCATTGGTTTCTATGGTTTCAAAAAAAATTCTAGATGGTGATCCGCCTAGTTTTGTATCCTGATAGGCTTTGGTCATCCTCTTCATGTGAAGAGAACTAAATAATAATGCATTTGATTAAATCTGCGACAAATATGATATGGCTAGTTTGCTATACCTGCAACAACCCTAGATGGATATGCATCTAGCCTTTTCCCTCATTATTTCGGTCGTGCGTTGTCATGTGGCATGTTGGTCTCCATTTTGTTTTTTTATTTGTTATGGATAAATTTTAGCTATATATCTGTAGCGCAAACTGAGTCGACAGCTGGCCGCTGCTGCTGCAAGTTTGTAGCCATGCTCAAACTGATGTCTTTTTTGTCTAGTTTGTGAAGAGGGGGGCATTGTTCACCGTAAATGATTTGTTTACTAGGTTCATTTTTGTGAATGTAACTATCTACTCCGTCCGTTCCATGACATGTCAGTTTTGTTCTGACTTCTGAGCCAAACCTTGTGAACTCTGACCAAAGTTTAGCGAGAAAATACCATACCAAATTAACGTCAGCTGATAAATCTTCAACCGTGTTTCCCTAGTGTATGTACTCCCTACACAAGTCTCTAAAACGTCCTATATTAGTTTACCGAGGGAGTATTTATTTAGGTATTTTAGATGTTCATATCTTTTCAATACATCAAATCAACTGTAGCATCTAGACTGGGGATTTCCTGCAGCCTGAGCAAGAGCAGAGCCTTGACATTATGTCCAGAAAATTATCATGTTCATTTCTGTGCAAGTAATTATCATGTTCATTTCTGTGTAAGTGATGTTTGCCGTAAATGATGGCGTTGTCTACCTGTTTCATTTCTGTGAACCCGATCATCTAGTTCCTCATGTCTGAAATCAAGACGTGTTAGCTTTGTTCTAAGTCAGCTTCTGTAAAGTTTGACCAAGTTTATAGAAGAAGAAAAACATATCTCTGGTCTAACTCATGAAGTAAATCACGAAATACGTATTACACCTTAGATGGTCATTGCATCTAAACAGAGGCAACTCTACATTGTTTCTGAATCACATTTCAGTAAAAAGTTAAATGGAATGTGGTAACAAATGCACCAAAAGATCAAGCAGGGTCACTGCTGTAGATTGCAGTGGCATGGATATTTACACCACATTGCTTGTTGACACTCAAACTACAATACATCAAACTACAATACGTCACTTCCCTTGATTGTTTCAGCTCAGTCTTGCCTGCAATGAACCAATTCTCCTTTTATCCATTTGATTGGCTCCTATTATAATTGCAGAGGATAAGAAGAACTTGCTCTGTTCTTGCTTGTACACCAATCTCTGCTTCAACTGCTGCATTTACTTTCATGTAACAGTCTTGTACCCAATGCTTCAGTGGCAGTGCATCCTAAGCAATGGAGGCCTTTTTTTACATGCCAATGTATTTTCCATGTTGTGATGGAGACCTTTTTTGCCTTGTCCACCCGAGAGGCCCTTGAGTTTGCTGGAATGTCGATTAACTTCCGTTCCGGCAAATTCGGGTACTCCATATGTCCTATTTTCAGCAAAGGTCATGCTGAAATTTTCCGTGAATTTTAGCATGACTTTGCTAAAAATAGGACATATGGGGTACTTGTGACTAATGCATGGGCTGGGGTATCTTAGTAGTTAATTAAGTAGGATCAAGTGCCCCGGCGTACTTGTGACTAATGCATGGCTTTTAGGGTGCCTCGGTGTCGATAAAAACCGAAATGATGAAAGCTTAGGCTTTTAGGGTGCCTCGGCGTCGAAAAACCCTCAATGATAAAAGCTTAGATTTTAGGATGCCTCGGTGTCGACAAACCCTAAATGATGAGACCATGATCTTGTTCCTTGACAATAACCAACTTTTTGACCAAACGTTGTTCCTATTTATAGAGAAACATGGCCAACAACGATGAGGCCGAGGGTTCGGGCGGCAAGAAATTCTGGGAGCTGTCCCAGGAGATGGAGGAACAACCTCACTTGTATGAGGACGCCGCCTTCCCCACCGATCCTGAGACCACTGATGGTACCGCCGAGGATGACCCCACTGATGCCACCACTGATGGTGCCGCCGAGGATGCCACCACTGATGATGGCGGCGCACGCACAGATGGCAGCCAACCGAAGAGGCAACGGAAGGACCGGCGCCCGACCGTGCTCCGCACCCTCAAGGAGGAAGTTACTGAAGTGGACTCCGATGGGAATCCAACGGCGCCCGAACGAATAGTCAAGGGGTACTCGCTTCAGCTCGGGTGCATTCTCCGGAGCACCGTCTCGATCAACACCGAGAACCTGAGGCATCCTGACCAAGGGAATTTGCGCAACCTCCTCTTCACGAAGCTGCACGAACGATACAAGTTCCCCGCTGAATTTGAAAACACAAGCCTCAAAGGGAATAAAGTGAACAATGCTGCCCTCACGAAGATGAGCAAGGCCCTGTCTACTTGGAAAAGCAATGTGAAGAGAATGATCGAGAAAGGTGAGAGTTATGAGAAGATCAAGGAGAAAAATCCTTCGATCACCGAAGATGACTACAACGACTTCAAGATCAATTGCTTGAGCACCGCAAACTCCAAATCAAGTAAGTGGGGGAAAGAAATGCGGGAGCTGAACTTAGGGGAACACACACTCGGTCCCGGCGGTTACAGAGTGGCGGAGCCTATATGGGACAAGGAGGAGGCGGACCGTGCCGAGCAAGGCCTACCGCCCCTCTTCGATAAATACGGTGACAAGCAGACTAGGAACTTTGTCAGGGCCCGGTACAAGAAGGACCCAAAAACAAAGGAGCTTACCATGGATCCGAAGACCAGGGCACTTGAGCTTGTTCGGGTAAGGAATACACCCCCGCGTAATTAGCTCCATATGGTTGCATTCTAATTAATGAAGCCAAATTTCTAAATGGTTCACATTCCTTCTGCAGGCAACTGAAAGCAGTAGTGCGGGGTCGACTAAGAGCAACCCTTGGGACACCACTCTAAATAGGGCGTTGAATGTAATGAAGAACAAGGATAAGCTCAGTAAGCCGACGTTAGCTGGTCGTGTGGCCGGCAAAGGCTTGTCGACAAAATGGTCGTCATACTATAACACTGGTGGGTGAAAGGAGAAAAAGACCAGCTTGGAAAGCCAGGCGCGCGAGGTTCAAGAACTCAGGGCACAGGTGGCGCGGATTCCGGAGATTGTTCAAGAGCAAGTGCAACAACAACTCGGAGCGACGATCACCGCCATTGTGCCTACCTTGATCCAGGGGATTAGTGCGTGTATTGCGGGCGGCAAACAGGGGCCGCCCCCGATTCCTAGCTTCACGGCCAGCAACTCGCAGAATGCGATGGCGGGGCCATTGGTGTCTCCGGCGGAGGCGGCATTGGTGTCTCCGACGCTGGCACGGGAGCTTAATGCACCCGAGTGTACGTCGGCCGGCACCTCTGCAGCAAGCGGCCCCTCCGTCAACTGCACGCCTGCCGTTGGCGGTGCCTCGACATTAGCCGAGCTCGACGCCATCATCACGGTAACTAATTAAGCCTCTCTCGGCCGAGGACTTCATCTCCTTGCCTTTGACTGGGCATCCCTGATGCCCTACATGTTTTCGCAGGGCGCCGCTGACGTTCTGTGCACTCTCCTGCACTTCGTGAACAACGAGTTGGTCGATGTCGCCAAGGGCAAAATCGTTCAACCGGGCAACCCCTTGTTCCACGGTACCTAGATGCCACCCAACTTGTTTAGGGTTCAACTGGTTCGGGTGCTGCCAGGCTGCGATGAGTTGTTACCTCCGATTCGACCCGTCGGGGCCGACGATGATGACGTGGTGACCCTTAGCGCCTGCCTGAGTTGGCCCCTGCTTTGGCCGAAGAGCCAGATTCGTTTGGGGGCGGGGGACACCACCCCAAAGACAACACCGCCAGTCGTGCCGGTGCCAAGTCGGCCCCATGGCAAGACCTCCGCAACGGTGCCGGACATCCCTATGCCACTGGATCCAAACATGCATATGGCACAGGATCAGAACGACGACGATGACGATACATTTGCCAACGTTGATCAGTACTTTGCCGATCATGGGTACGGTGGCGACTTCATGGGGCCTCCTTCTCAAGAACCCAACCCAACAAAAGACGTGCGCGATCTAGCTGGTACCGCGAAGAAGCCAAGTTGCAACAGGCGTTGTCTACAGTTTAGCTCTCAGGAGACACCTCCAGCTGCCGACTTCACCGAGCCTCAGATAGGCGAGGTGCGAAATATGATCAGCCCCAACACACTCAAGAAGGCGGTCTGTGAGCAGAACTCGGTCCCATTACAGGAGAAGAAGAAGGCACGCAAAAGAAAGACTAACAAGGGTGCGGGCCAGCCGACACCGAGTACGATCCGTGCTCAGGACGGGCCACCTTCACCTGAGGATATCTCGAGGAGGGTATGTGGCGGGTAGGCTGATGCTACCGAGAAATATGCTCGATGCTGCAACCGGTGCTATGCGGAGTCTACATGACAGTGTTCTTTCTTTGGAGAAGCGGCGTCTCGGAGAGAAGGATGTGGCATACCCGGTTTTCGCGGCCAAGGTGCCAGAGGGCAAGGGCTTTGTGGATAACTCCATCGGGGGTACGATCGTCCTGCGGTTTGATGACATCCACGCTATGTTGAACCTTCATCCGCTGCACTACACCTTCGTTCGGCTATTTTCGCTGAGTATGGAGATGCGGATCATTCGCGACAAGACCCCGGACATCGTGATAGTCGACCCCTTCTACATGCGTGCCAAGATCTTGGGCAGTGCTGGGGACCGGCAAGTCGCGAGTTCTTACCTCGAAGGCGTCATTCTGGCAAACCAAGATAAGGATAACTTCCTTGTGCCTTACTTTCCCGAGTAAGTCCTCCCCTCAACCGCCCCATAACATATGAATTCTTAGATTTCGATTGTTTTTCTTTTAACATTCCGTGTTTTCTGCAGTGACACACATTGCACGCTCATCCTCCTAAGCCCCAAATATTCCATGGCCACGTATTTCGACCCGGACCGCCAGTCAAACGTAGACTACACAAATGTCAAGAAGGTTCTTGATGATGTTCTCCCCGGCTACGTCAAATCTGGAGGCACCTTCACCAGGCCTATTCGTAAGTACGGCAAGCACGTGTTCTCCCACAATACGATGTTCTGCTGCGTCAAGTAGCCGCCTGGCGGTCAGAAGGGTGCCTACTACGCCATCCATCACATGCGGGCGATCGTACGGGACCATCATCAACTTCTACTACCGAGTAGACTCAAAGATTGGGCCGCGAGCGTGTCGGCAATCCAGGACGCGGACATCAGACAAGAATTCTTTCGCATCCAGTCGGAGTTTGCGGAAATCATCCATCAAGATGTCCTTCATACCTTGGGGCAGTTCTACCTCAGAAATCAACCGTCCAACAGTGACATCGACACAATCCTACAAATGCAGGATGACAACGCCCGTTGTTTCATGACTCCCACGATAGACGGCGGCTTCATCCACGCTCCGGTCCCTTGAGTCGAGTCGAAAGCAGTGATGCTGTGTCTAGTTCTGAAACATCGATTGGCTCATGTTGTAATTAAACTTTAATGAACTTGTAGTATGTCTCTTTGGTTTCGAGAGTCGTTCAACTTAGATGTAATCGATGCTATTAATGTCTTGCTTTTCTCTTCCGATCGTTCTGTTGCATACTTATATATTGCTTATGTATTGTCTGTGAATTGGTACTAACGTTTCGTTTGGCTACTGCATAGCGATGCCGTGGTATGTCGTGTACAAGGGTAAGGTTCCCGGAGTCTACGACGATTGGGAGGAGTGTCGGAGAAAGGTTCACCGATTCAGCGGTAACAGTTACAAAGGGTACGCCACTAGGGCCGAGGCCGAATCTAGATACGCCCGCTATCTAGCGGGAGAGGGGAGGGAGCGTTGGAGGAACCGGATGAAGACGAGTTTCATCGTGATGACCGCAACTCTCTTCTATGTGATGGTAGTTTAGATGATCGATATCGACTTGTAATGTGAAGACAAACTCACAGTCTCGAGACTTGTAATATAATGTTCTATCTTTGTTCGGTCTTTTCAATTCGGAGACTAATATGATGAATTGTATTCGGAGACTAAAATGATGAATTGTATTAAGAGACTAATCTTCTATTTTATTCGATGAATCTGTTGTTGATGTGTGCTATCTATATATTGTCCAATTATACATTTTGTAACCTGTGCAAAAAACAGAAAATAAAAAAAATAAAAAAAACCTAATATTCATACTAATGGCGCATCACATCATAGTGCGCCATTAGTATGCCAAAGGATACTAATGGCGCATCATTAAACAGTGCGCCATTAGTATGCCGAAGTAACTAATGGCGCATCCTGTTGTTGTGCACCATTAGTATGCCAAAACACCTGGGTATACATGGCCCCCTAGGAGGCATACTAATGGCGCACTGTCGTATATACTAATGGCGCATCTGAGGTGCGCCATTAGTATACCAGATACTAATGGCGCACCTGTGGTGCGCCATTAGTAAAATATACTAATGGCGTGGCACTAATGGCGCACCACTAATGCGCCATTAATGGCCAAATTAGGTGCGCCATTAGTAGGCCTTTTCCTAGTAGTGACGCGAGGAGCTCACCATCGGGCATGCGGGCGAGGGGAAGGAGGAGGCCGAGGGCCTCACCGTGGTTGTAGGGTTCGGGGCAGTGGGGTGCGGGGAGGAAGTCGGGGACGACGTGCGTGGCAGAGAGGAGCAGTCCGGCGAGGAGGAGGCGCCGGCGACGTGGTCGTGCGGCGCGGGCGAGGCGGCGTCGGGCAGCTAGCGGCGGCCGGTTCCCCTCCTCGATCCCGATCCAATCGGGGGAGAGGGGGGATATTTTGCGGGGAGTGGGGGTTGAAGGAAATATGCCCTAGAGGCAATAATAAAGTTATTTTTTATTTCCTTATATCATGATAAATGTTTATTATTCATGCTAGAATTGTATTAACCGAAAACATAATACATGTGTGAATACATAGACAAACAGAGTGTCACTAGTATGCCTCTACTTGACTAGCTCGTTGATCAAAGATGGTTATGTTTCCTAACCATAGACATGAGTTCTCATTTGATTAACGGGATCACATCATTAGGAGAATGATGTGATTGACTTGACCCATTCCGTTAGCTTAGCACTCGATCGTTTAGTATGTTGCTATTGCTTTCTTCATGACTTATACATGTTCCTATGACTATGAGATTATGCAACTCCCATTTACCGGAGGAACACTTTGTGTGCTACCAAACGTCACAACGTAACTGGGTGATTATAAAGGTGCTCTACAGGTGTCTCCGAAGGTACTTGTTGGGTTGGCGTATTTCAAGATTAGGATTTGTCACTCCGATTGTCGGAGAGGTATCTCTGGGCCCTCTCGGTAATGCACATCACTTAAGCCTTGCAAGAATTGCAACTAATGAGTTAGTTGTAGGATGATGTATTATGGAACGAGTAAAGAGACTTGCCGATAACGAGATTGAACTAGGTATTGAGATACCGACGATCGAATCTCGGGCAAGTGA
The DNA here is from genome assembly GCF_018294505.1 of Triticum aestivum. Classification (NCBI taxonomy): domain Eukaryota; kingdom Viridiplantae; phylum Streptophyta; class Magnoliopsida; order Poales; family Poaceae; genus Triticum; species Triticum aestivum. The sequence goes on from NC_057809.1 coordinate 91,101,614, forward strand.
CATACCGATGACAAAGGGAATAACGTATGTTGTTATGCGGTCTAACCGATAAAGATCTTCGTAGAATATGTGGGAGCCAATATGAGCATCCAGGTTCTGCTATTGGTTATTGACCGGAGACGTGTCTCAGTCATGTCTACATAGTTCTCGAACCCGTAGGGTTCGCACGCTTAACATTTCGATGACAGTTATATTATGAGTTTATATGTTTTGATGTACCGAAGGTTGTTCGGAGTCCCGGATGTGATCACGGACACGACGAGGAGTATCGAAATGGTCGAGACATGAAGATTGATATATTGGAAGCCTATGTTTGGATATCGGAAGTGTTCCGAGTGAAATCGGGATTTTACCGGAGTACCGGGAGGTTATCGGAACCCCCCGGGAGCTTAATAGGCCATAGTGGGCCTTAGTGGAGAAGAGGAGAGGCGGCCAGGGCAGGGCCGCGCGCCCCTCCCCCCTTAGTCCGAATAGGACAAGGAGAGGGGGGCGGCGCCCCCCTTTCCTTCCTCTCTCCCTCCTCTCTCCCCCTCCACTCCTAGTCCAACAAGGAAAAGGGAGGGAGTCCTACTCCCGGTAGGAGTAGGACTCCTGCTGGCGCGCCCCCTCTAGGCCGGCCGCACCTCCCCCTTGCTCCTTTATATACGGGGGCAGGGGGCACCTCTAGACACACAAGTTGATCTGTTGATCTCTCCCAGCCGTGTGCGGTTCCCCCCTCCACCATAATCCACCTCGATCATATTGTAGCGGTGTTTAGGCGAAGCCCTAATTCGGTAGCATCATCACCACTGTCATCACGCCGTCGTGCTGACGGAACTCTCCCTCGAAACTCTGCTGGTCGGAGTTCGTGGGACGTCATCGAGCTGAACGTGTGCTGAACTCAGAGGTGCCAGACGCTCGGTACTTGGATCGGTCGGATCTTGAAGACGTACGACTATATCAACCGCGTTGTGCTAACGCTTCCGCTTTCGGTCTACGAGGGTACGTGGACACACTCTCCCCTCTCGTTGCTATGCATCACCATGATATTGCATGTGCATTGGAATTTTTTGAAATTACTACGTTCCCAAACAGTGGCATCAGAGCCAGGTTTTATGCGTTGATGTAATATGCACGAGTAGAACACAAGTGAGTTGTGGGCGATATAAGTCATACTGCTTACCAGCATGTCACACTTTGGTTCGGCGGTATTGTTGGATGAAGCAGCCCGGACCGACATTACGCGTACGCTTATGCGAGACTGGTTTTACCACCGTGCTATGCACACAGGTGACTAGCGGGTGTCAGTTTCTCCAACTTTAGTTGAACCGAGTGTGGTTACGCCCGGTCCTTGAGAAGGTTAAAATAGCACTAACTTGACAAACTATCATTGTGGTTTTGATGCGTAGGTAAGAACGGTTCTTGCTCAGCCCGTAGAAGCCACGTAAAACTTGCAACAACAAAGTCGAGGACGTCTACCTTGTTTTTGTAGGGCATGTTGTGATTTGATATGGTCAAAACGTGATGAGATATAAGTTGTTGTATAAGATGATCATGTTTTGTTGAAGTTGTCGGCAACTGGCAGAAGCCTTATGGTTGTCTCTTTATTGCATAAGATGCAAGCGCCAAATAATTGCTTTACTCTATCGCTATGCGATAGCAATAGTTGCAAGAGCAATAGTTGGCGAGACGACCATGTGACGACACATTGATATAGATCAAGATGATGGAGATCACGGTGTCATGCCAGTGACAATGGAAATCATGACGATGCTTTGGAGATGGAGATCAAAGGCACAAGATTATGATGGCCATATCATGTCACATATTTTGATTGCATGTGATGTTTATCTTTTATACATCTTATTTTGCTTAGTTCGACGGTAGCTTTATAAGATGATCTCTCACTAATTATCAAGGTACATGTGTTCTCCTTGAGTATGCACCGTTGCGAAAGTTCTTCGTGCTGAGACACCACGTGATGATCGGGTGTGATAGGCTCTACGTTCAAATACAACGGGTGCAAAACAGTTGCCCACGCGGAATACTCAGGTTAAACTTGATGAGCCTAGCATATAACAGATATGGCCTCGGAACACTGAGACCGAAAGGTCGAGCGTGAATCATATATTAGATATGATCAACATAGTGATGTTCACCATTGAAACTACTCCATCTCACGTGATGATCGGACATGGTTTAGTTGATATGGATCATGTGATCACTTAGAGGATTAGAGGGATGTCTATCTAAGTGGGAGTTCTTAAGTAATATGATTAATTGAACTTAAATTATCATGAACTTAGTCCTGGTAGTATTAGCATATCTATGTTGTAGATCAATAGCTCGCGTTTAGCTCCCCTATTTTATTTTTGATATGTTCCTAGAGAAAACTAAGTTGAAAGATGTTAGTAGCAATGATGCGGATTGGATCCGTGATCTGATGTTTATCCTCATTGCTACACAAAAGAATTCTGTCCTTGATGCACCGCTAGGTGAAAAACCTATTGCAGGAGCAGATGCAGATGTTATGAACGTTTGGCTAGCTCAATATTATGACTACTTGATAGTTTAGTGCACCATGCTTAAACGTCTTAGAATCGGGACTTCAAAGACATTTTGAATGTCATGGACCATATGAGATGTTCCAGGAGTTGAAGTTAATATTTTAAGCAAATACCCGAGTTGAGAGATATGAAGTCTCCAGCAAGTTCTATAGCTAAAAGATGGAGGAGAATAGCTCAAGCAGTGAGCATGTGCTCAGATTGTCTGGGTACTACAATCGCTTGAATCAAGTGGGAGTTAATCTTCCAGATAAAATAGTGATTGATAGAATTCTCTAGTCACAATCACCATGTTAGTAGAACTTCATGATGAACTATAGTATGCAAGGGATGACAAAAACGATTCCCGAGCTTTTCATTATGATGAAATCGATGAAGGTAGAAATCAAGAAAGAGCATCAAGTGTTGATGATTAACAAGACCACTAGTTTCAAGAAAAGGGCAAAGGGAAAGAAAGGGTACTTCAAGAAGAACAGCAAGCAAGTTGTTGCTCAAGTGAAGAAGCCCAAGTCTGGACCTAAGCATGAGACTAAGTGCTTCTACTGAAAAGGGACTGGTCACTGGAAGCGGAACTGCCCCAAGTATTTGGCGGATAAGAAGGATGGCAAAGTGAACAAATGCTATATTTGATATACATGTTATTGATGTGTACTTTACTAGTGTTTATAGCAACCCCTCGGTATTTGATACCGGTTCAGTTGCTAAGAGTAGTAACTCGAAACGGGAGTTGCAGAATGAACAGGGACTAGTTAAGGGTGAAGTGACGATGTGTGTTGGAAGTGGTTCCAAGATTGATATGATCATCATCGTACACTCCCTACACTTTCAGGATTAGTGTTGAACCTAAGTAAGTGTCATTTGGTGTTTGCGTTGAGCATGAATATGATTTGATCATGTTTATTGCAATATGGTTATTCATTTAAGTTAGAGAATAATTGTTATTCTGTTTACATGAATAAAACCTTCTATGGTTATGCACCCAATGAAAATGGTTTGTTGAATCTCGATCGTAGTGATACACATATTCATAATATTGAAGCCAAAATATGCAAAGTTAATAATGATAGTGCAACTTATTTGTGGCACTGTCGTTTAGGTCATATTGGTGTAAAGCGCATGAAGAAAATCCATGCTGATGGGCTTTTGGAATCACTTGATTATGAATCAGTTGATGCTTGCGAACCATGCCTCATGGGCAAAGATGACTAAGACTCCATTCTCTAGAACAATGGAGCGAGCAACTGACTTATTGGATATAATACATACTGATGTATGAGGTCCGATGAGTGTTGAGGCTCGCGGCGGGTATCGCTATTTTTCTGACCTTCACATATGATTTGAGCAGATATGGGTATATCTACTTGAAGAAATGTAAGTGTCGGGGATATACCCCGCGGTGTAAACCGGCCGGAAGTTAACTCGGTCGGACTTGGCGGTTTATCTGAAGACCCCGCTGACACTTGGTGAGTTACTGGCGACCCGCCCTGACCTGGCGGTTTACAAGCAACCTGCCTGGTCATTATGACTCACTAGTAACCCGGCATGCGGGACAGACGGATGACAAGGCCCAAGGCCCAGAAGGCCGGTTCACATTTAATGATGGGCCGGTTTAAGAGGAAAGGCATAAGGAATATTTGTCTTACAAGGAGTTAAGACCTGGACTTATATCCGGTTTGTATTAGAGATAGGCTAGTCCTAATCCTAATAGGACTCCACATGTAAACCGCCCCTTCAACATATATATAAGGAGGGGCAGGGCTCCCCAAAAGGGGACAAGATTCACAAGATTCACAAGTTGGACAAGTTAGGTTTAGACAATAGCTCTCAAGATAGAGCACTCTTGTAACCGTGATCATCATCATCAATATCAATGAAGCAGGACGTAGGCTTTTACCTCCACTGTGAGGGGCCGAACCTGGGTAAAAACCTCGCGTCTCTCGTCCCGCTCAACCCCTCTCAAGCTACCACATAGATGCGTTGGCCTCGCGACTAAGTCCTGACACTACGGACATCTGCCGTGACAATTCCATGACAGTTGGCGCCCACTGTGGGGCCTATGCACGGTGATGTTGAGTTCTTGGAGGGATTTTATCTAGGGTTTGAGAAGTTTGCATCCGAATGAGGAAAAGATCGGTTTCTTGGAAGGATCTGCATCAACGTTAAAGTTCACTAGAGATTTTTTATTGATGGTGTTCACCAGTTCGTTTGGCAAGATCATCAGAGAAGATTTCGAAAGATGAGAATTTTTCTTTGGTTCAACAAGTATTCACCGGGTCGGATGTATGCAAGTTGCCAACAGGCGCAAGGCCAAGTCTTCGTCGAGCGATCAAGTCAAAAAATATAAGCAAGAACACTGTTTCATCGCATCCAAGGGTTTCGAGTACTAGTGCATCGTCGGTAACGCCATCTGAGACCAAATCGGTCTTTTTCTTTGTCAACTCAATTTGGATCCATCGGGGAAGATTACTATGGGAAGGACACATCTTCGTCTCGATCGGCGCTTCCAAGTCGGCCGCAGGTCACCTGGCCTCCGGGCCGCGGCGCCGACTCGCCACCAGCTTCCACTGCCGTCGTCCCCACAACTGCGCCCTTGAACCGCCGTTCGTCGAGGGCCGGTTCCTGTTCCGCGGTGCCGCACTCCCAAGCCCGCCACGACCTCGCGCCGCTTCTGCCGCGGTTGCCGCAATTCGCCGTCGCGGGCGAGTCACCTCCGCCATGGCCAGGACCCAATCAGCCTCTGACCCGCCTGCCGCAGGCTACCTTGCTTCGATTCGATCTGCTGCTGTGGCCTCGACTCGCCTCTACTCGTCTCTAAGATGCCGTCTTGCTTCGGACGCCTGTGTCTGTGATTCTTTTTGGACGATTAGAGCTGTCAATATTGGCTACACTGTTGCCAACACCATGATAACAGAGAAGTGGTCTTGCGCGATTCAGACTAGTAAATTTGGAGATAAAGTAAATCAGCCAGTTTACGAAAGTTTGCTAATGTGTCAAGTGAGTGCTTATGGTGGCACGCATACGACCAAGTACTACTACTACTTGTGGCAAGGCTTCAATTTGGTATGACACGTATCCCAAGGCAATGATTACTCCAAGGGAAAGCAAAAAGACAACCAAGCGGGTATGGTATTCCATAAATCATCAGACTGTGTTCAGCATTATTCATCAGCATCCACGGTCATCCTATAAAAATACCAGGTGCTATCTTTTCTATATATGTTGTCAGTGCATGTTAAATTTTTTGAGAACAGTTACTCTGGTCTGTGCTATTTTTTCGTAGGACTATTATTCGTTAAAAAGGTCTTGCAAAAGGGGCGTGAGCAGATATTATTTTTTGCACTAGCGCTCATCCTGCGCAGGTTGCTACCCCCGCTACATCAGCAGACGCAATTGACTTATTGTTCGCCCCTGTGGCCGATTCTCCCGTCCGCACCGGTTTATAAACGCCGCGGTCGACTCGCTGTCCGTGCCGGCTTACAAACGTCGCGGCTGACTCACCCATCCGCACCGGTTCATCTATGAGCGACTTCAATTTCACCAAGCAATCATCAATCTCATGGCGGATCATTTCCGGCCTGGCACATTAGGTGATATCCATCTAAGATATATTTTATTGGCATATATTATTGTTGTCAAAGAGCAGTTTATCTTTGCCTTGGTCTGCACTATTGTTGATGCAGGACAATGTGGTTGACTCACCCGCGTCGGTTTACAGCATTGCGGCCGACTCATCTGTTTTGGGCCACCTCTGATGTGGCGGTCGTTTTTTACCGTCCGTCTCTCGCGGCCTGGTCTACATCAACGCACTGGGCCACACTTGTCTGGAAGAGCTGTTTATTGAATATGAGCAAGTCACTACTTGGGAAGCTCGGTTTTCTTTCAAAAATTTGGAGGCAATTATTATGTATTATCAGCCGTCGTCTGCACTGGATGGTTCAATGGACATGCACACAAGTCGCCGCCACTACAGTTTGGTTAAACTTCAAGGAGCCAGTTGGAAGGAACCATTGGCCGAGTTGCTAACACGGCTCATATGGGATCATTTACAACCCGCCGCCGTCACCTCAACCTTTTACGGATTCACATCGTGCTATCAACGCCAATGATATACAAGTTATGCCGGTTTATATCATGGTCAAATATGGAGAGTCTCAAGCCAACTCCTTGAGTCACCTCTGAGACTCGGGGGCTACGATGACATGACTCAGCAAATCTTGCCAGTTTCAGCCGGTTTAAGAACCCCAGGATGATGGAGGGAAAGATAACCCAGTCCTGGAGGCTACTGTTATATTGATAAAGTTTAAAGGCCGTCAGAAAATTTCTGGTTTAGAAAGTATATGATAGTTACAAAATCCCGGCTCAATGAAGAAGATCCGGGTCATCAGAAAGGATTCCGGTTTAAAATCCGGCTCAAGGGAAGTCAGTCTGACTGCAGCTCTCAAATATCTGGTTTACAGTCCGGTTCAAGGGAAATCTGTTCTCCCACAAAGCTCTGGAGCGCTCAAATCCGGTTTAACAATGTCCGGTTCAAAAAGGAATTAACTTCTCACAAACTCGAGTTTAAAGGTCGTCAGAAAATTTTTCGGCTGAAAATGAAGATTCCGGTTTAAAATCCGGTTTAAGGGAAACATGTCTCCCACAAAGCTTTGAAGCTCTCAATATCCGGTTCAAGATCCCGGTTCAAGAAGAATTTATCTCTTGCAAAAAGTTAAAAATTGCCGAAGAGGACCTGCTGCCACGATGCGCGGTTCAAACATGGGTATCCCGCCTTACTGGCCTGATATATTATTGATCACATGGGGGCTTCTGCTTCATAAAGCGGGGTCTCTGTTCTTTTACATTATGTGTGGTTACACGGAGTTGTTCTAAAGCGGCCTCCGGTTTACCCCTTGAGTTAGCTTTTGAAAATCATCATGTTATATCACTTGGAGGTTTGGTCATGTCCGAACCAATACCATACCTCTTGATAGGCGAGAGCCACCAGATCACTTGGGGACTTTGTCACGTCTGAACCAGTCATGCCTCTTGATCGGCCTAAGGCCACAGAATCACTTGGGGGCTTGGTCGAACCAGAACCATTGCCATGCCACTTGATCGGCATAAATGCCACGCTTTCATTTGGGGACCTGGCTGACTAGAACCATAGTTACACCTAACGGGAGCTTGGTCGTGTTCGGCCATGGTAACGCCATTTGATCAGCTCAAATAAACCTTTTTTGCAAACGGTTTTGTCATTGCTTTTGCTTCGCACTTTTCTTTGAAGATATTTTTTTCTTTTTTATTGCGTTTTTTTAAACCGACAAAGTTTTCAACCAATCAATTGATGGAACACAGTTTACGTCAATCCAGAGACTATTTGCCTGGTTTGATCCTTGTTGTTAACATCCTCTTATGGAGTAACACGGTGTTTATCACAACCCGGCACAGTTTTATCATAAACCGGCGCAATATGGAAGGAGTTATCAGTACTCGAGATTTGGGTTATCACCCTTACTACAAAAAGTTGGTAAAACCAACAATGTGATTCAATGTCATAGTATGATATATTTCATATTTGATTATTATTTAGTGCAGCCTTGGTTATAAACCCGGGTTGTATGTTGGGCATTATGACCCGTCCGGCGGTAAACTGCCAGGACACTTTAAACTTGTTGTATGCAGAAACAGGTTTGTTAAACCGGCCTGGCTTTGGACTATAAGTCGCTAGTATATATATATTTGGATTGCGCCATTGGAAACATGCGCTCATAAATCATCGGGTTATATTATTCAAATAGCCAAGTTTGGCTAAATTTTCATTATGATATTGAATGAATAAGGTTTTCATCGGATTATGTTATCTTAAATAGCCAACATGGCTGGATTTTATTATGGTTATCAGTAACCAATATTATGATTAAGGTTTTCAAAGTCGCATTAGCGCAATGGCTATTATATTATCAACGGATATGATTTGTTCTACAATTGAAGGAATAGTCCCGAGTCGCTGCAGGCTTACGACTCAACACTTGGGGGCTACATTATTCACGTTGAGATTTCATCAAATATGCAAGTCTCATGTCGTTGCAAGCATGCACCATGACACTTGGGGGCTAATGCAAAATCTTTTTTTGCTCACTTTATTGAATACCGACTCATCACATTGTAATGAGCCGGCCCTTGGGGGCTACCAATTGCTCCTGTCAACAATTCAAGGTACACAAGTTTTTATGCATTATATTGAAGGGTCCACTCCTCAGTTGGTAAAGTACAAAGCTCTTAACCTTGTGGACGTGGGTTCAAGCCCCATAATGGGAGTTATATCATATGATGTTATTTTCAATGTAGTATATATAAAGTCCCAGCTCAATATTATCTTACTGAACCGGCCCTTGGGGGATACACTGATTGAAGTTTTTACAAGCAATTACAAGTCCCAGGTTGCTGCAAGCATGACAACCCGGCACTTGGGGGCTACATATATGGAGTATTCAGTTTATATAATTGAGATGAACAAACCGGATTTCTTCAAGGTTGAAACACTTATTGGAGCAAGTCTTAAGTTATCACTATGTTCTCCTCTTAAGACTTGGGGGCTACAGGTATTATGCATATAAAGAAGGAACATCTTCATTTTATCAGTTTTGAGCAAATCAGGAAGATCAATTACATGACACAGTGTCGACAACAATTATGACCCGGCGCCATCAATATTTATAAACCGGCCATTTTGGTAATATTAAACCGGCAAGTTTTACATCTTCAAACCGGCTGAAAGTCAGATAAGTATTTTCGGACCCATATTTCTTAAACCGACGCTTTGGGAGCTGAGTCAAAGGAGTTATTCTTCACAATATTTCTCGGTGACAAACCAATGTCGGCAAATTGATTATGAAGCTGGTCTGTTGACCCGAATTTCCCAGAAGGAGGAAATAACAAACACTTAAGGATGATCAGGTACCGGTTTACAAAAATTCTTAACCCAGAGCATAACCTGTCAAATTTGTTCTTGTGTTTATTTTGCAGTATAAGTTTACCATGAATAAATCCAAGCTAAACTTGGGGGCTAATGTCGGGGATATACCCCGCAGTGTAAACCGGCCAGAAGTTAACCCGGCCGGACTTGGCGGTTTATCTGAAGACCCCGCTGACACTTGGCGAGTTACTGGCGACCCGCCCTGACCTGGCGGTTTACAAGCAACCTGCCTGGTCATTATGACTCACTAGTAACCCAGCATGCGGGACAGACGGATGACAAGGCCCAAGGCCTAGAAGGCTGGTTCACGTTTAATGATGGGCCGGTTTAAGAGGAAAGGCATAAGGAATATTTGTCTTACAAGGAGTTAAGACCTGGACTTATATCCGGTTTGTATTAGAGATAGGCTAGTCCTAATCCTAATAGGACTCCACATGTAAACCGCCCCTTCAACACATATATAAGGAGGGGCAGGGCTCCCCAAAAGGGGACAAGATTCACAAGATTCACAAGTTCCACAAGTTGGACAAGTTAGGTTTAGACAATAGCTCTCAAGATAGAGCACTCTTGTAACCGTGATCATCATCATCAATATCAATGAAGCAGGACGTAGGCTTTTACCTCCACTGTGAGGGGCCGAACCTGGGTAAAAACCTCGCGTCTCTCGTCCCGCTCAACCCCTCTCAAGCTACCACATAGATGCGTTGGCCTTGCGACTAAGTCCTGACACTAAGGACATCTGCCGTGACAATTCCACGACAGTAAGTCTGAAACATTTGAAAAGTTCAAAGAATTTCAGAGTGAAGTGGAAAATCATCGTAACAAGAAAATAAAGTTTCTACGATCTGATCGCAGAGGTGAATATTTGAGTTACGAGTTTGACCTTCAATTAAAACAATGTGGAATAGTTTCACAAAACTCATGCCACCTGGAACACCACAACGTAATGGTGTGTCCGAATGTCGTAGCCGTACTTTATTAGATATGGTGCGATCTATGATGTCTCTTACTGATTTACCACTATCATTTTGGGGTTATGCATTAGCTACATTCACGTTAAATAGGGCACCATCTAAATCCGTTGAGACAACACCGTATGAACTATGCTTTGGCAAGAAACCTAAGCTGTCGTTTCTTAAAGTTTGAGGTTGCAATGCTTATGTGAAAAAGTTTCAACCTGATAGGCTCAAACCCAAATCGAATAAGTGCGTCTTCATAGGATACCCAAAAGAAAATGTTGGGTACACCTTCTATCACAGATCCGAAGGCAAGATATTCATTGCTGAGAATGGATCCTTTCTAGAGAAGGAGTTTCTCTCGAAAGAAGTGAGTGGGAGGAAAGTAGAACTTGATGAGGTAACTGTACCTGCTCCCTTATTGGAAAGTAGTTCATCACAGAAATATGTTCTTGTGCCTACTACACCAATTAGTGAGGAAGCTAATGATGATGATCATGTAACTTCAGATCAAGTTACTACCGAACCTCGTAGGTAAACCAGAGTGAGATCCGCGCCTGAGTGGTATGGTAATCCTATTCTGGAGGTCATGTTACTTGACCATGATGAACCTACGAACTATGAGGAAGCGATGATGAGCCCAGATTCCACGAAATGGCTTGAGGCCATGAAATCTGAGATGAGATCCATGTATGAGTACAAAGTATGGACTTTGATTGACTTGCCCAATGATCGGCGAGCCATTGAGATTAAAGGGATCTTCAAGAGGAAGACGGACACTAATAGTAGTGTTACTATCTACAAAGCTAGAATTGTCGCAAAAGGTTTTTGACAAGTTCAAGGTATTGACTACGATGAGAGTTTCTCACTCGTATCCATGCTTAAGTCTGTCGGAATCATGCTAGCAATTGCCGCATTTTATGAAATCTGGCAAATGGATAAACAAAACTGCATTCCTTAATGGATTTATTAAAGAATAGTTGTATATGATGTAACTAGAAGGTTTTGTCAATCCTAAAGGTGCTAACAAAATATGCAAGCTCCAGTGATCCATCTATGGACTGGTGCAAGCATCTCGGAGTTGGAATATACACTTTGATAAGTTGATCAAAGCATATAGTTTTATACAGACTTGCGGTGAAGCCTGTATTTACAAGAAAGTGAGTGGGAGCACTACAGAATTTCTGATAAGTATATGTGAATGACATATTGTTGATCGGAGATAATGTAGAATTATTCTGCAAAGCATAAAGGAGTGTTTGAAAGGAGTTTTTCAAAGAAAGACCTTGGTGAAGCTGCTTACATATTGAGCATCAAGATCTATAAAGATAGATCAAGACGCTTGATAAGTTTTTCAATGAGTACATACCTTGAGAAGATTTTGAAGTAGTTCAAAATGGAACAGTCAAAGAAAGAGTTCTTGCCTGTGTTACAAGGTGTGAAACTGAGTAAGACTCAAAGCCCGACCACTACAGAAGATAGAAAGAGAATGAAAGTCATTCCCTATGCCTTGGCCATAGGTTCTATAAAATATGCCATGCTGTGAACCAGATCTGTTATATACCCTACACTGTTTTTGGCAAGGGAGTACAATAGTGATCTAGGAGTAGATCACTGGACAACGGTCAAAATTATCCTTAGTGGAATAAGGATATGTTTCTCGATTATGGAGGTGACAAAAAGGTTCGTCGTAAAGGGTTACGTCGATGCAGATTTTGACATTGATCCAGATAACTCTAAATCTCAATCTGGATACATATTGAAACTGGGAGCAATTAGCTAGAGTAGCTCTGTGCAGAGCATTGTTGACATAGAAATTTGCAAAATACTTATGGATCTGAATGTTGCAGACCCGTTGACTAAACTTCTCTCACAAGCAAAACATGATCACACCTTAGTACTCTTTGGGTGTTAATCACATAGCAATGTGAACTAGATTATTGACTCTAGTAAACCCTTTGGGTGTTGGTCACATGTCGATGTGAACTATGGGTGTTAATCACATGGTGACGTGAACTATTGGTATTAAATCACATGGCGAAGTGAACTAGATTATTGACTCTAGTGCAAGTGGGAGACTGAAGGAAATATGCCCTAGAGGCAATAATAAAGTTATTGTTTATTTCCTTATATCATGATAAATGTTTATCATTCATGCTAGAATTGTATTAACCGAAAACATAATACATGTGTGAATACATAGACAAGCAGAGTGTCACTAGTATGCCTCTACTTGACTAGCTCGTTGATCAAAGATGGTCATGTTTCCTAACCATAGACATGAGTTGTCATTTGATTAACGGGATCACATCATTAGGAGAATGATGTGATTGACTTGACCCATTCCGTTAGCTTAGCACTCGATCGTTTAGTATGTTGCTATTGCTTTCTTCATGACTTATACATGTTCCTATGACTATGAGATTATGCAACTCCCGTTTACCGGAGGAACACTTTGTGTGCTACCAAACGTCACAATGTAACTGGGTGATTATAAAGGTGCTCTATAGGTGTCTCCGAAGGTACTTGTTGGGTTGGCGTATTTCAAGATTAGGATTTGTCACTCCGATTGTCGGAGAGGTATCTCTGGGCCCTCTCGGTAATGCCCATCACTTAAGCCTTGCAAGAATTGCAACTAATGAATTAGTTGTGGGATGATGTATTACGAAACGAGTAAAGAGACTTGCCGGTAACGAGATTGAACTAGGTATTGAGATACCGACGATCGAATCTCGGGCAAGTAACATACCGATGACAAAGGGAACAACGTATGTTGTTATGCGGTCTGACTCATAAAGATCTTCGTAGAATATGTGGGAGCCAATATGGGCATCCAGGTTCCGCTATTGGTTATTGACCGAAGACGTGTCTCGGTCATGTCTACATAGTTCTCAAACCCATAGGGTCCGCACGCTTAACGTTTCGATGACAGTTATATCATGAGTTTATATGTTTTGATGTACCGAAGGTTGTTCGGAGTCCCAAATGTGATCACGGACATGATGAGGAGTATCGAAATGGTCGAGACATGAATATTGATATATTAGAAGCCTATGTTTGGATATCGGAAGTGTTCCGGGTGAAATCGAGATTTTATCGGAGTACCGGGAGGTTATCGGAACCCCCCGGGAGCTTAATGGGCCATAGTGGGCCTTAGTGGAGAAGAGGAGAGGCGGCCAGGGCAGGGCCGTGTGCCCCACCCCCCTTAGTCCGAATAGGACAAGGAGAGGGGGCGGTGCCCCCCTTTCCTTCCTCTCTCCCTCCTCTTTCCCCCTCCACTCCTAGTCCAACAAGGAAAAGGGAGGGAGTCCTACTCCCGGTAGGAGTAGGACTCCTCTTGGCGCGCCCCCTCTAGGACGGCCGCACCTCCCCCTTGCTCCTTTATATACGGGGGCAGGGGGCTCCTCTAGACACACAAGTTGATCTGTTGATCTCTCCCAGCCGTGTGCGGTGCCCCCCTCCAACATAATCCACCTCGATCATATCGTAGCGGTGCTTAGCCGAAGCCCTGCTTCGGTAGCATCATCATCACTATCATCATGCCGTCATGCTGACGGAACTCTCCCTCGAGCTCTGCTGGATTGGAGTTCGTGGGACGTCATCGAGCTGAACGTGTGCTGAACTCGGAGGTGCCGTACGTTCGGTACTTGGATCGGTCGAACCGTGTGGACGTACGACTACATCAACCGCGTTGTGCTAACGCTTCCGCTTTCGGTCTACGTGGGTACGTGGACACACTCTCCCCTCTCGTTGCTATGCGTCACCATGATCTTGCATGTGCGTAGGAAAATTTTGAAATTACTACGTTCCCCAACAGG